>NW_021143595.1:0-97169 GCF_004193775.1 Glycine soja
TCAGGCACATAATATATCGAGACGCACGAAATTGAACAACAGAAGCTCTCGAGAAATTCAAATGGTCATAACTTTTTACTCGGAGGTCCGATTCAGGCGCATAATATATCGAGTCGCACGGAATTGAAAACAGAAAGCTCTCGAGAAATTCAAATGGTCATAACTTTTCACTCGGAGGTCCGATTCAGGCGCATAATATATCGAGACGCACAAAATTCAACAAAGGAAGCTCTCGAGAAATTCAAATGGTCATAACTTTTCACTCGGAGGTCCGATTCAGGCGCATAATATATCGAGACGCACAAAATTGAACAACGAAAGCTCTCGAGAAATTCAAATGGTCATAACTTTACACACGGACGTCAGATTCAGGCGCATAATATATCGAGACGCTAGAAATTGAACACTGGAAGCTCTTGAGAATTTCAAATGGTCATAACTTTTAACTCGAAGGTCCGATTCAAGCGCATAATATATCGAGACGCTCGAAATTGAACAACGGAAGCTCTCGAGAAATTCAAATGGTCATAACTTTTCACTCGGAGGTCCCATTCAAGCGCATAATATATCAAGATGCACAAAATTGAACAACGGAAGCTCTCGAGAAATTCAAGTGGTCAAAACTTTTCACTTGGAGGTCCGATTCAGGCACATAATTAATCGAGACTATCAAAATTGAATAATGGAAGTTCTGAAGGAATTCAAATGGTCTTAACGTTTCACTCGGAGGTTCGATTCAGACGCATAATATATCGAGACGCTCAAAATTGAACAACGGAAGCTCTCGAGAAATTCAAATGGTCATAATGTTTCACTTGGATGTCTGATTCAGGTGCATAATATATCGAGACTCACAAAATTGAACAACGGAAGCTCTCGAGAAATTCAAATGGTGATAACTTTTCACCCAGAGGTCGGATTCAGGCGACTAATATATCGAGACGCACGAAATTGAACAACGAAAGCTCACGGGAAATTCAAATGGTCATAACTATTAACTCGGAGGTCCGATTCAGGCGCATAATATATCGAGACACTAGAAATTGAACAACGAAAGCTCTCGAGAAATTCAAATGGTCATAACTTTTCAATCGGAGGTCCGATTCAGGCGCATAATATATCGAGACGCACGAAATTGAACAACGGAAGCTCTCGAGAAATTCAAATGGTCATAACTTTTCACTTGGAGGTCCGATTCAGGCGCATAATAAACCGAGACGCTCGAAATTGAATAATGGAAGCTCTCGAGAAATTCAAATGGTCATAACTTTTCACCCAGAGGTCTGATTCAGGCGGATAATATATCGAGACGAACAAAATTGAACAACGAAAGCTCTCGAGAAATTCAAATGGTCATAACTTTTCACTCGGAGGTCCGATTCAAGCGCATAATATATCGAGACGCACAAAATTCAACAAAGGAAGCTCTCGAGAAATTCAAATGGTCATAACTTTTCACCCAGAGGTCTGATTCAGGCGGATAATATATCGAGACTAACAAAATTGAACAACGAAAGCTCTCGAGAAATTCAAATGGTCATAACTTTTCACTCGGAGGTCCGATTCAGGCGCATAATATATCGAGACGCACGAAATTGAACAACAGAGGCTCTCGAGAAATTCAAATGGTCATAACTTTTCACTCGGAGGTCCGATTCAGGCGCATAATATATCGAGACGCACGAAATTGAACAACGGAAGCTCTCGAGAAATTCAAATGGTCATAACTTTTCACTTGGAGGTCCGATTCAGGCGCATAATAAACCGAGACGCTCGAAATTGAACAACGAAAGCTCACGGGGAATTCAAATGGTCATAACTATTAACTCGGAGGTCCGATTCAGGCGCATAATATATCAAGACTCACAAAATTGAACAACGGAAGCTCTCGAGAAATTCAAATGGTAAAAAATTTTCACTTGGAGGTCCGATTCAGGCGCATAATAAACCGAGACGCTCGAAATTGAATAATGGAAGCTCTCGAGATTTTCAAATGGTCATAACTTTTCACTCGGAGGTCCGATTCAGGCGCATAATATATCGAGTCGCACAAAATTGAACAACGAAAGCTCTCGGGAAATTCAAATGGTCATAACTACTAACTCGGAGGTTCGATTCAGGCGCATAATATATCGAGACGCACAAAATTGAACAACAGAAGCTCTCGAGAAATTCAAATGGTCATCACTTTTCACTCGGAGGTCCGATTCAGGCGCATAATATATCGAGACGCACGGAATTGAACAATGGAAGATCTCGAGAAATTCAAATGGTCATAACTTTTCACTCGGAGGTCCGATTCAGGCGCATAATATATCGAGACGCACAAAATTCAACAAAGGAAGCTCTCGAGAAATTCAAATGGTCATAACTTTTCACTCGGAAGTCCGATTCAGGCCCATAATATATCGAGACGCACGAAATATAACAACAGAGGTTCTCGAGAAATTCAAATGGTCATAACTTTACACACGGACGTCAGATTCAGGCGCATAATATATCGAGACGCTAGAAATTGAACACTGGAAGCTCTTGAGAATTTCAAATGGTCATAACTTTTAACTCGAAGGTCCGATTCAAGCGCATAATATATCGAGACGCTCGAAATTGAACAACGGAAGCTCTCGAGAAATTCAAATGGTCATAACTTTTCACTCGGAGGTCCCATTCAAGCGCATAATATATCAAGATGCACAAAATTGAACAACGGAAGCTCTCGAGAAATTCAAGTGGTCAAAACTTTTCACTTGGAGGTCCGATTCAGGCACATAATTAATCGAGACTATCAAAATTGAATAATGGAAGTTCTGGAGGAATTCAAATGGTCATAACGTTTCACTCGGAGGTTCGATTCAGACGCATAATATATCGAGACGCTCAAAATTGAACAACGGAAGCTCTCGAGAAATTCAAATGGTCATAATGTTTCACTTGGATGTCTGATTCAGGCGCATAATATATCGAGACTCACAAAATTGAACAACGGAAGCTCTCGAGAAATTCAAATGGTGATAACTTTCCACCCAGAGGTCGGATTCA
Source organism: Glycine soja (assembly GCF_004193775.1). Classification (NCBI taxonomy): domain Eukaryota; kingdom Viridiplantae; phylum Streptophyta; class Magnoliopsida; order Fabales; family Fabaceae; genus Glycine; species Glycine soja. Next base: position 3,040 of record NW_021143595.1, read on the forward strand.
GGCGACTAATATATCGAGACGCACGAAATTGAACAACGAAAGCTCACGGGAAATTCAAATGGTCATAACTATTAACTCGGAGGTCCGATTCAGGCGCATAATATATCGAGACACTAGAAATTGAACAACGAAAGCTCTCGAGAAATTCAAATGGTCATAACTTTTCAATCGGAGGTCCGATTCAGGCGCATAATATATCGAGACGCACGAAATTGAACAACGGAAGCTCTCGAGAAATTCAAATGGTCATAACTTTTCACTTGGAGGTCCGATTCAGGCGCATAATAAACCGAGACGCTCGAAATTGAATAATGGAAGCTCTCGAGAAATTCAAATGGTCATAACTTTTCACCCAGAGGTCTGATTCAGGCGGATAATATATCGAGACGAACAAAATTGAACAACGAAAGCTCTCGAGAAATTCAAATGGTCATAACTTTTCACTCGGAGGTCCGATTCAGGCGCATAATATATCGAGACGCACAAAATTCAACAAAGGAAGCTCTCGAGAAATTCAAATGGTCATAACTTTTCACCCAGAGGTCTGATTAAGGCGGATAATATATCGAGACTAACAAAATTGAACAACGAAAGCTCTCGAGAAATTCAAATGGTCATAACTTTTCACTCGGAGGTCCGATTCAGGCGCATAATATATCGAGACGCACGAAATTGAACAACAGAGGCTCTCGAGAAATTCAAATGGTCATAACTTTTCACTCGGAGGTCCGATTCAGGCGCATAATATATCGAGACGCACGAAATTGAACAACGGAAGCTCTCGAGAAATTCAAATGGTCATAACTTTTCACTTGGAGGTCCGATTCAGGCGCATAATAAACCGAGACGCTCGAAATTGAACAACGAAAGCTCACGGGGAATTCAAATGGTCATAACTATTAACTCGGAGGTCCGATTCAGGCGCATAATATATCAAGACTCACAAAATTGAACAACGGAAGCTCTCGAGAAATTCAAATGGTAAAAAATTTTCACTTGGAGGTCCGATTCAGGCGCATAATAAACCGAGACGCTCGAAATTGAATAATGGAAGCTCTCGAGATTTTCAAATGGTCATAACTTTTCACTCGGAGGTCCGATTCAGGCGCATAATATATCGAGTCGCACAAAATTGAACAACGAAAGCTCTCGGGAAATTCAAATGGTCATAACTACTAACTCGGAGGTTCGATTCAGGCGCATAATATATCGAGACGCACAAAATTGAACAACAGAAGCTCTCGAGAAATTCAAATGGTCATCACTTTTCACTCGGAGGTCCGATTCAGGCGCATAATATATCGAGACGCACGGAATTGAACAATGGAAGATCTCGAGAAATTCAAATGGTCATAACTTTTCACTCGGAGGTCCGATTCAGGCGCATAATATATCGAGACGCACAAAATTCAACAAAGGAAGCTCTCGAGAAATTCAAATGGTCATAACTTTTCACTCGGAAGTCCGATTCAGGCCCATAATATATCGAGACGCACGAAATATAACAACAGAGGTTCTCGAGAAATTCAAATGGTCATAACTTTACACACGGACGTCAGATTCAGGCGCATAATATATCGAGACGCTAGAAATTGAACACTGGAAGCTCTTGAGAATTTCAAATGGTCATAACTTTTAACTCGAAGGTCCGATTCAAGCGCATAATATATCGAGACGCTCGAAATTGAACAACGGAAGCTCTCGAGAAATTCAAATGGTCATAACTTTTCACTCGGAGGTCCCATTCAAGCGCATAATATATCAAGATGCACAAAATTGAACAACGGAAGCTCTCGAGAAATTCAAGTGGTCAAAACTTTTCACTTGGAGGTCCGATTCAGGCACATAATTAATCGAGACTATCAAAATTGAATAATGGAAGTTCTGGAGGAATTCAAATGGTCATAACGTTTCACTCGGAGGTTCGATTCAGACGCATAATATATCGAGACGCTCAAAATTGAACAACGGAAGCTCTCGAGAAATTCAAATGGTCATAATGTTTCACTTGGATGTCTGATTCAGGCGCATAATATATCGAGACTCACAAAATTGAACAACGGAAGCTCTCGAGAAATTCAAATGGTGATAACTTTCCACCCAGAGGTCGGATTCAGGCGACTAATATATCGAGACGCACGAAATTGAACAACGAAAGCTCACGGGAAATTCAAATGGTCATAACTATTAACTCGGAGGTCCGATTCAGGCGCATAATATATCGAGACACTAGAAATTGAACAACGAAAGCTCTCGAGAAATTCAAATGGTCATAACTTTTCAATCGGAGGTCCGATTCAGGCGCATAATATATCGAGACGCACGAAATTGAACAACGGAAGCTCTCGAGAAATTCAAATGGTCATAACTTTTCACTTGGAGGTCCGATTCAGGCGCATAATAAACCGAGACGCTCGAAATTGAATAATGGAAGCTCTCGAGAAATTCAAATGGTCATAACTTTTCACCCAGAGGTCTGATTCAGGCGGATAATATATCGAGACGAACAAAATTGAACAACGAAAGCTCTCGAGAAATTCAAATGGTCATAACTTTTCACTCGGAGGTCCGATTCAGGCGCATAATATATCGAGACGCACAAAATTCAACAAAGGAAGCTCTCGAGAAATTCAAATGGTCATAACTTTTCACCCAGAGGTCTGATTAAGGCGGATAATATATCGAGACTAACAAAATTGAACAACGAAAGCTCTCGAGAAATTCAAATGGTCATAACTTTTCACTCGGAGGTCCGATTCAGGCGCATAATATATCGAGACGCACGAAATTGAACAACAGAGGCTCTCGAGAAATTCAAATGGTCATAACTTTTCACTCGGAGGTCCGATTCAGGCGCATAATATATCGAGACGCACGAAATTGAACAACGGAAGCTCTCGAGAAATTCAAATGGTCATAACTTTTCACTTGGAGGTCCGATTCAGGCGCATAATAAACCGAGACGCTCGAAATTGAACAACGAAAGCTCACGGGGAATTCAAATGGTCATAACTATTAACTCGGAGGTCCGATTCAGGCGCATAATATATCAAGACTCACAAAATTGAACAACGGAAGCTCTCGAGAAATTCAAATGGTAAAAAATTTTCACTTGGAGGTCCGATTCAGGCGCATAATAAACCGAGACGCTCGAAATTGAATAATGGAAGCTCTCGAGATTTTCAAATGGTCATAACTTTTCACTCGGAGGTCCGATTCAGGCGCATAATATATCGAGTCGCACAAAATTGAACAACGAAAGCTCTCGGGAAATTCAAATGGTCATAACTACTAACTCGGAGGTTCGATTCAGGCGCATAATATATCGAGACGCACAAAATTGAACAACAGAAGCTCTCGAGAAATTCAAATGGTCATCACTTTTCACTCGGAGGTCCGATTCAGGCGCATAATATATCGAGACGCACGGAATTGAACAATGGAAGATCTCGAGAAATTCAAATGGTCATAACTTTTCACTCGGAGGTCCGATTCAGGCGCATAATATATCGAGACGCACAAAATTCAACAAAGGAAGCTCTCGAGAAATTCAAATGGTCATAACTTTTCACTCGGAAGTCCGATTCAGGCCCATAATATATCGAGACGCACGAAATATAACAACAGAGGTTCTCGAGAAATTCAAATGGTCATAACTTTACACACGGACGTCAGATTCAGGCGCATAATATATCGAGACGCTAGAAATTGAACACTGGAAGCTCTTGAGAATTTCAAATGGTCATAACTTTTAACTCGAAGGTCCGATTCAAGCGCATAATATATCGAGACGCTCGAAATTGAACAACGGAAGCTCTCGAGAAATTCAAATGGTCATAACTTTTCACTCGGAGGTCCCATTCAAGCGCATAATATATCAAGATGCACAAAATTGAACAACGGAAGCTCTCGAGAAATTCAAGTGGTCAAAACTTTTCACTTGGAGGTCCGATTCAGGCACATAATTAATCGAGACTATCAAAATTGAATAATGGAAGTTCTGGAGGAATTCAAATGGTCATAACGTTTCACTCGGAGGTTCGATTCAGACGCATAATATATCGAGACGCTCAAAATTGAACAACGGAAGCTCTCGAGAAATTCAAATGGTGATAACTTTTCACCCAGAGGTCGGATTCAGGCGACTAATATATCGAGACGCACGAAATTGAACAACGAAAGCTCACGGGAAATTCAAATGGTCATAACTATTAACTCGGAGGTCCGATTCAGGCGCATAATATATCGAGACACTAGAAATTGAACAACGAAAGCTCTCGAGAAATTCAAATGGTCATAACTTTTCAATCGGAGGTCCGATTCAGGCGCATAATATATCGAGACGCACGAAATTGAACAACGGAAGCTCTCGAGAAATTCAAATGGTCATAACTTTTCACTTGGAGGTCCGATTCAGGCGCATAATAAACCGAGACGCTCGAAATTGAATAATGGAAGCTCTCGAGAATTTCAAATGGTCATAACTTTTCACTCGGAAATCCGATTCAGGCGCATAAGATATCGAGACGCACGAAATTGAACAACGAAAGCTGACGGGAAATTCAAATGGTCATAACTATTAACTCGGAGGTCCGATTCAGGCGCATAATATATCGAGACACTAGAAATTGAACAACAGAAGCTCTCGAGAAATTCAAATGGTCATAACTTTTCACCCAGAGGTCTGATTCAGGCGGATAATATATCGAGACGCACGAAATTGAACAACGAAAGCTCTCGAGAAATTCAAATGGTCATAACTTTTCACTCGGAGGTCCGATTCAGGCGCATAATATATCGATACGCACGAAATTGAACAACAGAAGCTATCGAAAAATTCAAATGGTCATAACTTTTCACTCGGAGGTTCGATTAAGGCGCATAATTTATCAAGACGCACGAAATTGAACAACGGAAGCTCTCGAGATATTCAAATGGTCATAACTTTTCACTCAGAGGTCCGATTCAGGCGCATAATATATCGAGACGCAAGCAATTGAATAATAGAAGTTCTGGGGAAATTCAAATGATCATAACTTTTCACTCGGAGGTCCGATTCAGGTGCATAATATATCGAGACGTTCAAGATTGAACAACGGAAGGTCTCGAGAAAATCAAATGGTCATAACTTTACACACGGACGTCAGATTCAGGCGTATAATATATCGAGACGCTAGAAATTGAACACTGGAAGCTCTAGAGAATTTCAAATGGTCATAACTTTTCACTCGAAGGTCCGATTCAAGCGCATAATATATCGAGACGCTTGAAATTGAACAACAGAAGCTCTCGAGAAATTCAAATGGTCATAACTTTTCACTCGGAGGTCCGATTCAAGCGCATAATATATCAAGATGCACAAAATTGAACAACGGAAGCTCTCGAGAAATTCAAATGGTCATAACTTTTCAGTTGGAGGTCCGATTCAGGAGCATAATAAACCGAGACGCTCGAAATTGAATAATGGAAGCTCTCGAGAATTTCAAATGGTCATAACTTTTCACTCGGAAATCCGATTCAGGCGCATAAGATATCGAGACGCACAAAATTGTACAACGAAAGCTCACGGGGAATTCAAATGGTCATAACTATTAACTCGGAGGTCCGATTCAGGCGCATAATATATCAAGACTCACAAAATTGAACAACGGAAGCTCTCGAGAAATTCAAATGGTCATAACTTTTCACCCAGAGGTCTGATTCAGGCGGATAATATATCGAGACGCTAGAAATTGAACAACGGAACCTCTCGAGAAATTCAAATGGTCATAACTTTTCACTTGGAGGTCCGATTCAGGCGCATAATAAACCGAGACGCTCGAAATTGAATAATGGAAGCACTCGAGAATTTCAAATGGTCATAACTTTTCACTCGGAAATCCGATTCAGGCGCATAAGATATCGAGACGCACGAAATTGAACAATGAAAGCTCACAGGAAATTCAAATGGTCATAACTATTAACTCGGAGGTCCGATTCAGGCGCATAATATATTGAGACACTAGAAATTGAACAACGAAAGCTCTCGAGAAATTCAAATGGTCATAACTTTTCACTCGGAGGTCCGATTCAGGCGCATAATATATCGAGACGCACGAAATTGAACAACGGAAGCTCTCGAGAAATTCAAATGGTCATAACTTTTCACTCAGAGGTCCGATTCAGGGGCATAATATATCGAGACGAACAAAATTCAACAAAGGAAGCTCTCGAGAAATTCAAAATGGTCATAAATTTTCACTCGGAGGTCCGATTCAGGCACATAATATATCGAGACGCTCAAAATTGAATAATGGAAGTTCTGGAGGAATTCAAATGGTCATAACTTTTCACTCGGAGGTTCGATTCAGGCTCATAATATATCGAGACGCTCAAAATTGAACAACGGAAGCTCTCGAGAAATTCAAATGGTCATAACGTTTCACTCGGAGGTCCGATTCAGGCGCATAATATATCAAGACTCACAAAATTGAACAACGGAACCTCTCGAGAAATTCAAATGGTCATAACTTTTCACCCAGAGGTCTGATTCAGGCGGATAATATATCGAGACGCACGAAATTGAACAACGAAAGCTCTCGAGAAATTCAAATGGTCATAACTTTTCACTCGGAGGTCCGATTCAGGCGCATAATATATCGATACGCACGAAATTGAACAACGGAACCTCTCGAGAAATTCAAATGGTCATAACTTTTCACTTGGAGGTCCGATTCAGGCGCATAATAAACCGAGACGCACGGAATTGAACAATGGAAGCTGTCGAGAAATTCAAATGGTCATAACTTTTCAATCGATGGTTCGATTCAAGCGCATAATATATCGAACTGCACGAAATTGAACAACGAAAGCTCTCGGGAAGTTCAAATGGTCATAACTTTTAACTCGGAGGTCCGATTAAGGCGCATAATATATCGAGACGCTTGAAATTGAATAATGGAAGTTCTGGAGGAATTCAAATGATCATAACTTTTCACTCGGAGGTCCGATTCAGGTGCATAATATATCGAGACGTTCAAGATTGAACAATGGAAGGTCTCGAGAAAATCAAATGGTCATAACTTTACACACGGACGTTATATTAAGGCGCATAATATATCAAGACGCTAGAAATTGAACACTGGAAGCTCTTGAAAATTTCAAATGGTCATAACTTTTCACTCGAAGGTCCGATTCAAGCGCATAATATATCGAGACGCTTGAAATTGAACAACGGAAGCTCTGAAGAAATTCAAATGGTCATAACTTTTCACTCGGAGGTCCGATTCAAGCGCATAATATATCAAGATGCACAAAATTGAACAACGGAAGCTCTCGAGAAATTCAAATGGTCAAAACTTTTCACTCGGAGGTCCGATTCAGGCACATAATATATCGAGACCCTCAAAATTGAATAATGGAAGCTCTCGAGAAATTCAAATGGTCATAACTTTTCACTCGGAGGTCCGATTCAGGCGCATAATATATCGAGACGCACAAAATTGAACAACGAAAGCTCTCGGGAAATTCAAATGGTCATAACTATTAACTCGGAGGTCCGATTCAGGCGCACAATATATCGAGACACTAGAAATTGAACAACGAAAGCTCTCGAGAAATTCAGAAGGTCATAACTTTTCACTCGGAGGTCCGATTCAGGCGCATAATATATCGAGACGCACGGAATTGAACAATGGAAGATCTCGAGAAATTCAAATGGTCATAACTTTTCACTCGGAGGTCCGATTCAGGCGCATAATATATCGGGACGCACAAAATTCAACAAAGGAAGCTCTCGAGAAATTCAAATGGTCATAACTTTTCACTCGGAGGTCCGATTCAGGCGCATAATATATCGAGACGCACGAAATTGAACAACAGAGGTTCTCGAGAAATTCAAATGGTCATAACTTTACACACGGACGTCAGATTCAGGCGCATAATATATCGAGACGCTAGAAATTGAACACTGGAAGCTCTTGAGAATTTCAAATGGTCATAACTTTTAACTCGAAGGTCCGATTCAAGCGCATAATATATCAAGATGCTCGAAATAGAACAACGGAAGCTCTCGAGAAATTCAAATGGTCATAACTTTTCACTCGGAGGTCCCATTCAAGCGCATAATATATCAAGATGCACAAAATTGAACAACGGAAGCTCTCGAGAAATTCAAGTGGTCAAAACTTTTCACTTGGAGGTCCGATTCAGGCACATAATTAATCGAGACGATCAAAATTGAATAATGGAAGTTCTGGAGGAATTCAAATGGTCATAACTTTTAACTCGGAGGTTCGATTCAGGCGCATAATTTATCAAGACGCACGAAATTGAACAACGGAAGCTCTCGAGAAATTCAAATGGTGAAAACTTTTCACTCGGAGGTCCGATTCAGGCACATAATATATCGAGACTCTCAAAATTGAATAATGGAAGCTCTCGAGAAATTCAAATGGTCATAACTTTTCACTCGGAGGTTCGATTCAGGCGCATAATATATCGAGACGCACAAAATTTAACAACGAAAGCTCTCGGGAAATTCAAATGGTCATAACTATTAACTCGGAGGTTCGATTCAGGCGCATAATATATCGAGACACTAGAAATTGAACAACGGAACCTCTCGAGAAATTCAAATGGTCATAACTTTTCACTTGGAGGTCCGATTCAGGCGCATAATAAACCGAGACTCTCGAAATTGAATAATGGAAGCTCTAGAGAAATTCAAATGGTCATAACTTTTCACTCGGAGGTCCGATTCAGGCGCATAATATATCGAGACGCACAAAATTGAACAACGAAAGCTCTCGGGAAATTCAAATGGTCATAACTATTAACTCGGAGGTCCGATTCAGGCGCATAATATATCGAGACACTAGAAATTGAACAACGAAAGCTCTCCAGAAATTCAAAAGGTCATAACTTTTCACTCGGAGGTCCGATTCAGGCGCATAATATATCGAGACGCACGGAATTGAACAATAGAAGATCTCGAGAAATTCAAATGGTCATAACTTTTCACTCGGAGGTCCGATTCAGGCGCATAATATATCGAGACGCACAAAATTCAACAAAGGAAGCTCTCGAGAAATTCAAATGGTCATAACGTTTCACTCGGAGGTCCGATTCAGGCGCATAATATATCGAGACACTAGAAATTGAACAACAGAACCTCTCGAGAAATTCAAATGGTCATAACTTTTCACTTGGAGGTCCGATTCAGGCGCATCATAAACCGAGACTCTCGAAATTGAATAATCGAAGCTCTAGAGAAATTCAAATGGTCATAACTTTTCACTCGGAGGTCCGATTCAGGCGCATAATATATCGAGACGCACAAAATTGAACAACGAAAGCTCTCGAGAAATTCAAATGGTCATAACTATTAACTCGGAGGTCCGATTCAGGCGCATAATATATCGAGACACTAGAAATTGAACAACGAAAGCTCTCGAGAAATTCAAAAGGTCATAACTTTTCACTCGGAGGTCCGATTCAGGCGCATAATATATCGAGACGCACGGAATTGAACAATGGAAGATCTCGAGATATTCAAATGGTCATAACTTTTCACTTGGAGGTCCGATTCAGGCGCATAATACATCGAGACGCACAAAATTCAACAAAGGAAGCTCTCGAGAAATTCAAATGGTCATAACTTTTCAGTTGGAGGTCCGATTCAGGAGCATAATAAACCGAGACGCTCGAAATTGAATAATGGAAGCTCTCGAGAATTTCAAATGGTCATAACTTTTCACTCGGAAATCCGATTCAGGCGCATAAGATATCGAGACGCACAAAATTGAACAACGAAAGCTCACGGGGAATTCAAATGGTCATAACTATTAACTCGGAGGTCCGATTCAGGCGCATAATATATCAGGACTCACAAAATTGAACAACGGAAGCTCTCGAGAAATTCAAATGGTCATAACTTTTCACCCAGAGGTCTGATTCAGGCGGATAATATATCGTGACGCTAGAAATTGAACAACGGAACCTCTCGAGAAATTCAAATGGTCATAACTTTTCACTTGGAGGTCCGATTCAGGCGCATAATAAACCGAGACGCTCGAAATTGAATAATGGAAGCACTCGAGAATTTCAAATGGTCATAACTTTTCACTCGGAAATCCGATTCAGGCGCATAAGATATCGAGACGCACGAAATTGAACAATGAAAGCTCACAGGAAATTCAAATGGTCATAACTATTACCTCGGAGGTCCGATTCAGGCGCATAATATATCGAGACACTAGAAATTGAACAACGAAAGCTCTCGAGAAATTCAAATGGTCATAACTTTTCACTCGGAGGTCCGATTCAGGCGCATAATATATCGAGACGCACGAAATTGAACAACGGAAGCTCTCGAGAAATTCAAATGGTCATAACTTTTCACTCAGAGGTCCGATTCAGGGGCATAATATATCGAGACGAACAAAATTCAACAAAGGAAGCTCTCGAGAAATTCAAAATGGTCATAAATTTTCACTCGGAGGTCCGATTCAGGCACATAATATATCGAGACGCTCAAAATTGAACAACGGAAGCTCTCGAGAAATTCAAATGGTAATAACATTTCACTCGGAGGTCCGATTCAGGCGCATAATATATCAAGACTCACAAAATTGAACAACGGAAGCTCTCGAGAAATTCAAATGGTCATAACTTTTCACCCAGAGGTCTGATTCAGGCGGATAATATATCGAGACGCACAAAATTTAAAAGAGAAGCTATCTAGAAATTCAAATGGTCATAACTTTTCACTCAGAGGTTCAATCCAAGCGCTTAATATATCGAGACGCTAGAAATTGAACAACGGAACCTCTCGAGAAATTCAAATGGTTATAACTTTTCACTTGGACGTTCGATTCAGGCGCTTAATATATCAAGACGCACGAAATTGAACAACGGAACCTCTCGAGAAATTCAAATGGTCATAACTTTTCACTTGGAGGTCCGATTCAGGCGCATAATAAACCGAGACGCTCAAAATTAAATAATGGAAGCTCTCGGGAAATTCAAATGGTCATAACTATTAACTCGGAGGTCCGATTCAGGCGCATAATATATCGAGACACTAGAAATTGAACAACGAAAGCTCTCGAGAAATTCAAAAGGTCATAACTTTTCACTCGGAGGTCCGATTCAGGCGCATAATATATCGAGACTCACAAAATTGAACAACGGAAGCTCTCGAGAAATTCAAATGGTCATAACTTTTCACCCAGAGGTCTGATTCAGGCGGATAATATATCGAGACGCACGAAATTGAACAACGGAAGCTTTCGAGAAATTCAAATGGTCATAACTTTTAACTCGGAGGTATGATTCAGGCGCATAATATATCGAGACGCACGAAATTGAAAACAGAAGCTATCGAGAAATTCAAATGGTCATAACTTTTCACTCGGAGGTTCAATCCAGGCGCTTAATATATCGAGACGCTAGAAATTGAACAACGGAACCTCTCGAGAAATTCAAATGGTCATAACTTTTCACTTGGAGGTCCGATTCAGGCGCATAATAAACCGAGACTCTCGAAATTGAATAATGGAAGCTCTCGAGAATTTCAAATGGTCATAACTTTTCACTCGGAAATCCGAATCAGGCGCATAATATATCGAGACGCACGAAATTGAACAACAAAAGCTCACGGGAAATTCAAAGGGTCATAACTATTAACTCGGAGGTCCGATTCAGGCGCATAATATATCGAGACACTAGAAATTGAACAACGAAAGCTCTCGAGAAATTCAAATGGTCATAACTTTTCACTCAGAGGTCCGATTCAGGCGCATAATATATCAAGATGCACAAAATTGAACAACGGAAGCTCTCGAGAAATTCAAGTGGTCAAAACTTTTCACTTGGAGTTCCGATTCAGGCACATAATTAATCGAGACGATCAAAATTGAATAATGGAAGTTCTGGAGGAATTCAAATGGTCATAACGTTTCACTCGGAGGTTCGATTCAGACGCATAATATATCGAGACGCTCAAAATTGAACAACGGAAGCTCTCGAGAAATTCAAATGGTCATAATGTTTCACTTGGATGTCCGATTCAGGCGCATAATATATCGAGACTCACAAAATTGAACAACGGAAGCTCTCGAGAAATTCAAATGGTCATAACTTTTCACCCAGAGGTCTGATTCAGGCGGATAATATATCGAGACGCACGAAATTGAACAACGGAAGCTCTCGAGAAATTCAAATGGTCATAACTTTTAACTCGGAGGTATGATTCAGGCGCATAATATATCGAGACGAACGAAATTGAAAACAGAAGCTATCGAGAAATTCAAATGGTCATAACTTTTCACTCGGAGGTTCAATCCAGGCGCTTAATATATCGAGATGCTAGAAATTGAACAACGGAACCTCTCGAGAAATTCAAATGGTCATAACTTTTCACTTGGAGGTCCGATTCAGGCGCATAATAAACCGAGACGCTCGAAATTGAATAATGGAAGCTCTCGAGAATTTCAAATGGTCATAACTTTTCACTCGGAAATCCGATTCAGGCGCATAAGATATCGAGACGCACGAAATTGAACAACGAAAGCTCACGGGAAATTCAAATGGTCATAACTTTTCACTCAGAGGTCCGATTCAGGCGCATAATATATCAAGATGCACAAAATTGAACAACGGAAGCTCTCGAGAAATTCAAGTGGTCAAAACTTTTCACTTGGAGTTCCGATTCAGGCACATAATTAATCGAGACGATCAAAATTGAATAATGGAAGTTCTGGAGGAATTCAAATGGTCATAACGTTTCACTCGGAGGTTCGATTCAGACGCATAATATATCGAGACGCTCAAAATTGAACAACGGAAGCTCTCGAGAAATTCAAATGGTCATAATGTTTCACTTGGATGTCCGATTCAGGCGCATAATATATCGAGACTCACAAAATTGAACAACGGAAGCTCTCGAGAAATTCAAATGGTCATAACTTTTCACCCAGAGGTCTGATTCAGGCGGATAATATATCGAGACGCACGAAATTGAACAACGGAAGCTCTCGAGAAATTCAAATGGTCATAACTTTTGACTCGGAGGTATGATTCAGGCGCATAATATATCGAGACGAACGAAATTGAAAACAGAAGCTATCGAGAAATTCAAATGGTCATAACTTTTCACTCGGAGGTTCAATCCAGGCGCTTAATATATCGAGATGCTAGAAATTGAACAACGGAACCTCTCGAGAAATTCAAATGGTCATAACTTTTCACTTGGAGGTCCGATTCAGGCGCATAATAAACCGAGACGCTCGAAATTGAATAATGGAAGCTCTCGAGAATTTCAAATGGTCATAACTTTTCACTCGGAAATCCGATTCAGGCGCATAAGATATCGAGACGCACGAAATTGAACAACGAAAGCTCACGGGAAATTCAAATGGTCATAACTATTAACTCGGAGGTCCGATTCAGGCGCATAATATATCGAGACACTAGAAATTGAACAACGGAAGCTCTCGAGAAATTCAAATGGTCATAACTTTTCACCCAGAGGTCTGATTCAGGCGGATAATATATCGAGACGCACGAAATTGAACAGCTGAAGCTCTCGAGAAATTCAAAGGGTCATAACTTTTAACTCGGAGATATGATTCAGGCGCATAATATATCGAGACGAACGAAATTGAAAACAGAAGCTATCGAGAAATTCAAATGGTCATAACTTTTCACTCGGAGGTTCAATCCAGGCGCTTAATATATCGAGACGCTAGAAATTGAACAACGGAACCTCTCGAGAAATTCAAATGGTCATAACTTTTCACTTGGAGGTCCGATTCAGGCGTATAATAAACCGAGACGCTTGAAATTGAATAATGGAAGCTCTCGAGAATTAGAAATGGTCATAACTTTTCACTCGGAAATCCGATTCAGGCGCATAAGATATCGAGACGCACGAAATTGAACAACGAAAGCTCACGGGAAATTCAAATGGTCATAACTATTAACTCGGAGATCCGATTCAGGCGCATAATATATCGAGATGCACGAAATTGAACAACGGAAGCTCTCGACAAAAACAAATGGTCATAACTTTTCACTCAGAGGTCCGATTCAGGCGCATAATATATCGAGACGAACAAAATTCAACAAAGGAAGCTCTCGAGAAATTCAAATGGTCATAAATTGTCACTCGGAGGTCCGAGTCAGGCACATAATATATCGAGACGCTCAAAATTGAATAATGGAAGTTCTGGAGGAATTCAAATGGTCATAACTTTTCACTCGGAGGTCCGATTCAGGCGCATAATATATCGAGACTCACAAAATTGAACAACGGAAGCTCTCGAGAAATTCAAATAGTCATAACGTTTCACTCGGAGGTCCGATTCAGGCGCATAATATATCAAGACTCACAAAATTGAACAACGGAAGCTCTCGAGAAATTCAAATGGCCATAACTTTTCACCCAGAGGTCTGATTCAGGCGGATAATATATCGAGACGCACGAAATTGAACAACGAAAGCTCTCGAGAAATTCAAATGGTCATAACTTTTCACTCGGAGGTCCGATTCAGGCGCATAATATATCGAGACGCGCAAAATTCAACAAAGGAAGCTCTCGAGAAATTCAAATGGTCATAACTTTTCACTCGGAGGTCCGATTCAGGCGCATAATATATCGAGACGCACGAAATATAACAACAGAGGTTCTCGAGAAATTCAAATGGTCATAACTTTACACACGGACGTCAGATTCAGGCGCATAATATATCGAGACGCTAGAAATTGAACACTGGAAGCTCTTGAGAATTTCAAATGGTCATAACTTTTAACTCGAAGGTCCGATTCAAGCGCATAATATATCGAGACGCTCGAAATTGAACAACGGAAGCTCTCGAGAAATTCAAATGGTCATAACTTTTCACTCGGCGGTCCCATTCAAGCGCATAATATATCAAGATGCACAAAATTGAACAACGGAAGCTCTCGAGAAATTCAAGTGGTCAAAACTTTTCACTTGGAGGTCCGATTCAGGCACATAATTAATCGAGACGATCAAAATTGAATAATGGAAGTTTTGGAGGAATTCAAATGGTCATAACGTTTCACTCGGAGGTTCGATTCAGACGCATAATATATCGAGACGCTCAAAATTGAACAACGGAAGCTCTCGAGAAATTCAAATGGTCATAATGTTTCACTTGGATGTCCGATTCAGGCGCATAATATATCGAGACTCACAAAATTGAACAACGTAAGCTCTCGAGAAATTCAAATGGTCATAACTTTTCACCCAGAGGTCGGATTCAGGCGAATAATATATCGAGACGCACGAAATTGAACAACGGAAGCTCTCGAGAAATTCAAATGGTCATAACTTTTCACTTGGAGGTCCGATTCAGGCGCATAATAAACCGAGACGCTCGAAATTGAATAATGGAAGCTCTCGAGAAATTCAAATGGTCATAACTTTTCACTCGGAGGTCCGATTCAGGCGCATAATATATCGAGTCGCACAAAATTGAACAACGAAAGCTCTCGGGAAATTCAAATGGTGATAACTACTAACTCGGAGGTTCGATTCAGGCGCATAATATATCGAGACGTACAAAATTGAACTACCGAAGCTCTCGAGAAATTCAAATGTTCATCACTTTTCACTCGGAGGTCCGATTCAGGCGCATAATATATCGAGACGCACGGAATTGAACAATGGAACATCTCGAGAAATTCAAATGGTCATAACTTTTCACTCGGAGGTCCGATTCAGGCGCATAATATATCGAGACGCGCAAAATTCAACAAAGGAAGCTCTCGAGAAATTCAAATGGTCATAACTTTTCACTCGGAGGTCCGATTCAGGCCCATAATATATCGAGACGCACGAAATATAACAACAGAGGTTCTCGAGAAATTCAAATGGTCATCACTTTACACACAGACGTCAGATTCAGGCGCATAATATATCGAGACGCTAGAAATTGAACACTGGAAGCTCTTGAGAATTTCAAATGGTCATAACTTTTAACTCGAAGGTCCGATTCAAGCGCATAATATATCGAGACGCTCGAAATTGAACAACGGAAGCTCTCGAGAAATTCAAATGGTCATAACTTTTCACTCGGAGGTCCCATTCAAGCGCATAATATATAAAGATGCACAAAATTGAACAACGGAAGCTCTCGAGAAATTCAAGTGGTCAAAACTTTTCACTTGGAGGTCTGATTCAGGCACATAATTAATCAAGACGATCAAAATTGAATAATGGAAGTTCTGGAGGAATTCAAATGGTCATAATGTTTCACTCGGAGGTTCGATTCAGACGCATAATATATCGAGACGCTCAAAATTGAACAACGGAAGCTCTCGAGAAATTCAAATGGTCATAATGTTTCACTTGGATGTCCGATTCAGGCGCATAATATATCGAGATTCACAAAATTGAACAACGGAAGCTCTCGAGAAATTCAAATGGTCATAACTTTTCACCCAGAGGTCTGATTCAGGCGGATAATATATCGAGACGCACGAAATTGAACAACGGAAGCTCTCGAGAAATTCAAATGGTCATAACTTTTAACTCGGAGGTATGATTCAGGCGCATAATATATCGAGACGAACGAAATTGAAAACAGAAGCTATCGAGAAATTCAAATGGTCATAACTTTTCACTTGGAGGTCCGATTCAGGCGCATAATAAACCGAGACGCTCGAAATTGAATAATGGAAGCTCTCTAGAATTTCAAATGGTCATAACTTTTCACTCGGAAATCCGATTCAGGCGCATAAGATATCGAGACGCACGAAATTGAACAACGAAAGCTCACGGGAAATTCAAATGGTCATAACTATTAACTCGGAGGTCCGATTCAGGCGCATAATATATCGAGACACTAGAAATTGAACAACGGAAGCTCTCGAGAAATTCAAATGGTCATAACTTTTCACCCAGAGGTCTGATTCAGCCGGATAATATATCGAGACGCACAAAATTGAACAGCCGAAGCTCTCGAGAAATTCAAAGGGTCATAACTTTTAACTCGGAGGTATGATTCAGGCGCATAATATAACGAGACGAACGAAATTGAAAACAGAAGATATCGAGAAATTCAAATGGTCATAACTTTTCACTCGGAGGTTCAATGCAGGCGCTTAATATATCGAGACACTAGAAATTGAACAACGGAACCTCTCGAGAAATTCAAATGGTCATAACTTTTCACTTGGAGGTCCGATTCAGGCGTATAATAAACCGAGACGCTCGAAATTGAATAATGGAAGCTCTCGAGAATTTCAAATGGTCATAACTTTTCACTCGGAAATCCGATTCAGGCGCATAAGATATCGAGACGCACGAAATTGAACAACGAAAGCTCACGGAAAATTCAAATGGTCATAACTATTAACTCGGAGGTCCGATTCAGGCGCATAATATATCGAGACACTAGAAATTGAACAACGAAAGCTCTCGAGAAATTCAAATGGTCACAACTTTTCACACGGAGGTCAGATTTAGGCGCATAATATATCGAGACGTTAGAAATTGAATAATGGAAGCTCTCGAGAAATTCAAATGGTCATAACTTTTCACTCGGAGGTCCGATTCAAGCGCATAATATATCGATATGCACGAAATTGAACAACAGAAGCTCTCGAGAAATTCAAATGGTCATAACTTTTCACTCGGAGGTTCGATTCAGGCGCTTAATATATCGAGACGCACGAAATTGAACAACGGAACCTCTCGAGAAATTCAAATGGTTATAACGTTTCACTCGGAGGTCCGATTCAGGCGCATAATAAACCGAGACGCTCGAAATTGAATAATGGAAGCTCTTGAGAAATTCAAATGGTCATAACTTTTCACTCGGAGGTCTGATTCAAGCGCATAATATATCGAGACGCACAAAATTGAACAACGAAAGCTCTCGGGAAATTCAAATGGTCATAACTATTAACTCAGAGGTCCGATTCAGGCGCATAATATATCGATATGCACGAAATTGAACAACAGAAGCTCTCGAGAAATTCAAATGGTCATAACGTTTCACTCGGAGGTTCGATTCAGGCGCTTAATATATCGAGACGCACGAAATTGAACAACGGAACCTCTCGAGAAATTCAAATGGTCATAACTTTTCACTTGGAGGTCCGATTCAGGCGCATAATAAACCGAGACGCTCGAAATTGAATAATGGAAGCTCTTGAGAAATTCAAATGGTCATAATTTTTCACTCGGAGGTCCGATTCAAGCGCATAATATATCGAGACGCACAAAATTGAACAACGAAAGCTCTCGGGAAATTCAAATGGTCATAACTATTAACTCGGAGGTTCGATTCAGGCGCATAATATATCGAGACGCACAAAATTGAACAACAGAAGCTCTCGAGAAATTCAAATGGTCATCACTTTTCACTCGGAGGTCCGATTCAGGCGCATAATATATCGAGACGCACGGAATTGAACAATGGAAGATCTCGAGAAATTCAAATGGTCATAACTTTTCACTCGGAGATCCGATTCAGGCGCATAATATATCGAGACGCACAAAATTCAACAACGGAGGCTCTCGAGAAATTCAAATGGTCATAACTTTTCACTCGGAGGTCCGATTCAGGCGCATAATATATCGAGACGCTAGAAATTGAACACTGGAAGCTCTCGAGATATTCAAATGGTCATAACTTTTAACTCGAAGGTCCGATTCAGGCGCATAATATATCGAGACGCTCGATATTGAACAACGGAAGGTCTCGAGAAATTCAAATGGTCATAACTTTTCACTCGGAGGTCCGATTCAAGCGCATAATATATCGAGACGTTCGAAATTGAACAACGAAAGCTCTCTGGAAATTCAAATGGTCATAACATTTCACACGGGGGTCAGATTCAGGCGCATAATATATCTAGACGCTCGAAATTGAATAATGGAAGCTCTCGAGAAACTCAAATGGTCTTAAATTTTCAGTCATAGGTCCGATTCAGTCGCATAATATATCGAGACGCTCGAAATTGAACAACGAAAGCTCTCGAAAAATTCAAATGGTCATAACTTTTAACATGGAGGTCAGATTCAGGCGCATAATATATCGAGACGCTCGAAATTGAACAATGGAAGCTCTCGAGAAATTCAAATGCTCATAACTTTTCACACAGAGGTCAGATTCAGGAGCATAACCCCCGAAATTGAATAATGGAAGTTCTGGAGCAATTCAAAAGATCCTAACTTTGCACTGGGAGGTCCAATTCATGCGCAAAATATATCGAGATGCTCGAAATTGAACAACGGAAGCTCTCGAGAAAATCAAATGCTCATAACTTTTCACACAGAGGTCAGATTGAGGAGCATAACCCCCGAAATTGAATAATGGATGTTCTGGAGCAATTCAAAACATCCTAACTTTGCACTGGGAGGTCCAATTCATGCGCATAATATATCGAGATGCTCGAAATTGAACAACGGAAGCTCTCGAGAAAATTCAAATGCTCATAACTTTTCACACAGAGGTCAAATTCAGGAGCATAATATATCGAGATGCCCAAAATTGAATAATGGAAGTTCCGGAGCAATTCAAAAGATCATAACTTTGCACTCGGAGGTCCAATTCAAGCACATAATATATCGAGACGCTCGAAATTGAACAACGGAAGCTCTCGAGAAATTCAAATGGTGATTACTTTTCATTCATAGGTCCGATTCAGACGCCTAATATATCGAGACGCTCGAAATTGAAAAACGAAAGCTCTTGAAAAAGTCAAATGGTCATAACTTTTCACACGGAGGTCAGATTCAGGCGCATAATATATCGAGACGCTCGAAATTGAACAACGGAAGCTCTTAGGAAATTCAATTGGTCATAACTTTTGAATCGTAGGTCCGAATCAGGAGCATAATATATCGAGATGCTCGAAATTGAATAATGCAAGCTCTCGAGAAATTCAAATGGTCATAACTTTTCAGACGGAGGTCAGATTCAAGCGAATAATATATCGAGACGCTTGAAATTGAACAACGGAAGCTCTTAGGAAACTCAAATGGTCAAAACTTTTGAATCGTAGGTCCGATTCAGGAGCATAATATATCGAGACGCTCGAAATTGAATAAAGGAAGCTCTCGTGAAATTCAAATGGTCATAATTTTTCAGTCGGTGGTCCGATTCAGGCGCATAATAGATCGAGACGCTCGAAATTGAACGAGGAAAGCTCTCGAGAAATTCAAATGGTCATAACTTTTCACTCGGAGGTCCGATTCAGGCGCATAATATATCGAGACGCACGAAATTGAACAACGGAAGCTCTCGAGAAATTCAAATGGTCATAACTTTTCACTCAGAGGTCCGATTCAGGCGCATAATATATCGAGTCGCTAGAAATTGAACAATGGAAGCCCTCGAGAAATTCAAATGGTCTTAACTTTTCACTCGGAGATCCGATTCAGGCGCACTATATATCGAGACACTCGACATTGAACAATGGAAGCTCTCGAGATATTCAAATGGTCATAACTTTTCACTCGGAGGTCCGATTCAGGCGCATAATATATCGAGACGCTCGAAATTGAACAACAAAAGCTCTTGAGAAATTCAAATGGTCATAACTTTTCACGGAGGTCAGATTCAGGCGCATAATATATCGAGACGCTCCAAATTGAACAACAAAAGCTCTCGAGAAATTCAAATGGTAATAACTTTTCACACGAAGGTCCGATTCAAGCGCATAATATATCGAGATGCTCGAAATTGAACAACGGAGGCTCTCAAGAAATTCAAATGATCATAACTTTTCACGCGGAGGTGAAATTCAGGCGCATAATATATCGAGACACTCGACATTGAACAACGGAAGGTCTCGAGAAATTCAAATGCTCATAACTTTTCAATCGGAGGTCCGATTCAGGAGCATAATATATCGAGATGCCCAAAATTGAATAATGGAAGTTCCGGAGCAATTCAAAAGATCATAACTTTGCACTCGGAGGTCCAATTCAAGCACATAATATATCAAGACGCTCGAAATTGAACAACGGAAGCTCTCGAGAAATTCAAATGGTCATAAATTTTCATACGGGGGTCAGATTCAGGCGCATAATATATCGAGATGCTCGAAATTGAACAACGGAGGCTCTCGAGAAATTCAAATGGTCATAACTTTTCACACGGAGGTCAGATTCAGGCGCATAATATATCGAGTCGCTAGAAATTGAACAATGGAAGCTCTCGAGAAATTCAAATGGTCTTAACTTTTCACTCGGAGATCCGATTCAGGCGCACTATATATCGAGACACTCGACATTGAACAATGGAAGCTCTCGAGATATTCAAATGGTCATAACTTTTCACTCGGAGGTCCGATTCAGGCGCATAATATATCGAGACGCTCGAAATTGAACAACAAAAGCTCTCGAGAAATTCAAATGGTCATAACTTTTCACGGAGGTCAGATTCAGGCGCATAATATATCGAGACGCTCCAAATTGAACAACAAAAGCTCTCGAGAAATTCAAATGGTCATAACTTTTCACACGAAGGTCCGATTCAAGCGCATAATATATCGAGATGCTCGAAATTGAACAACGGAGGCTCTCGAGAAATTCAAATGATCATAACTTTTGAATCGTAGGTCCGAATCAGGAGCATAATATATCGAGATGCTCGAAATTGAATAATGCAAGCTCTCGAGAAATTCAAATGGTCATAACTTTTCAGACGGAGGTCAGATTCAAGCGAATAATATATCGAGACGCTTGAAATTGAACAACGGAAGCTCTTAGGAAACTCAAATGGTCAAAACTTTTGAATCGTAGGTCCGATTCAGGAGCATAATATATCGAGACGCTCGAAATTGAATAAAGGAAGCTCTCGTGAAATTCAAATGGTCATAATTTTTCAGTCGGTGGTCCGATTCAGGCGCATAATAGATCGAGACGCTCGAAATTGAACGAGGAAAGCTCTCGAGAAATTCAAATGGTCATAACTTTTCACTCGGAGGTCCGATTCAGGCGCATAATATATCGAGACGCACGAAATTGAACAACGGAAGCTCTCGAGAAATTCAAATGGTCATAACTTTTCACTCAGAGGTCCGATTCAGGCGCATAATATATCGAGTCGCTAGAAATTGAACAATGGAAGCCCTCGAGAAATTCAAATGGTCTTAACTTTTCACTCGGAGATCCGATTCAGGCGCACTATATATCGAGACACTCGACATTGAACAATGGAAGCTCTCGAGATATTCAAATGGTCATAACTTTTCACTCGGAGGTCCGATTCAGGCGCATAATATATCGAGACGCTCGAAATTGAACAACAAAAGCTCTTGAGAAATTCAAATGGTCATAACTTTTCACGGAGGTCAGATTCAGGCGCATAATATATCGAGACGCTCCAAATTGAACAACAAAAGCTCTCGAGAAATTCAAATGGTAATAACTTTTCACACGAAGGTCCGATTCAAGCGCATAATATATCGAGATGCTCGAAATTGAACAACGGAGGCTCTCAAGAAATTCAAATGATCATAACTTTTCACGCGGAGGTGAAATTCAGGCGCATAATATATCGAGACACTCGACATTGAACAACGGAAGGTCTCGAGAAATTCAAATGCTCATAACTTTTCAATCGGAGGTCCGATTCAGGAGCATAATATATCGAGATGCCCAAAATTGAATAATGGAAGTTCCGGAGCAATTCAAAAGATCATAACTTTGCACTCGGAGGTCCAATTCAAGCACATAATATATCAAGACGCTCGAAATTGAACAACGGAAGCTCTCGAGAAATTCAAATGGTCATAAATTTTCATACGGGGGTCAGATTCAGGCGCATAATATATCGAGATGCTCGAAATTGAACAACGGAGGCTCTCGAGAAATTCAAATGGTCATAACTTTTCACACGGAGGTCAGATTCAGGCGCATAATATATCGAGTCGCTAGAAATTGAACAATGGAAGCTCTCGAGAAATTCAAATGGTCTTAACTTTTCACTCGGAGATCCGATTCAGGCGCACTATATATCGAGACACTCGACATTGAACAATGGAAGCTCTCGAGATATTCAAATGGTCATAACTTTTCACTCGGAGGTCCGATTCAGGCGCATAATATATCGAGACGCTCGAAATTGAACAACAAAAGCTCTCGAGAAATTCAAATGGTCATAACTTTTCACGGAGGTCAGATTCAGGCGCATAATATATCGAGACGCTCCAAATTGAACAACAAAAGCTCTCGAGAAATTCAAATGGTCATAACTTTTCACACGAAGGTCCGATTCAAGCGCATAATATATCGAGATGCTCGAAATTGAACAACGGAGGCTCTCGAGAAATTCAAATGATCATAACTTTTGAATCGTAGGTCCGAATCAGGAGCATAATATATCGAGATGCTCGAAATTGAATAATGCAAGCTCTCGAGAAATTCAAATGGTCATAACTTTTCAGACGGAGGTCAGATTCAAGCGAATAATATATCGAGACGCTTGAAATTGAACAACGGAAGCTCTTAGGAAACTCAAATGGTCAAAACTTTTGAATCGTAGGTCCGATTCAGGAGCATAATATATCGAGACGCTCGAAATTGAATAAAGGAAGCTCTCGTGAAATTCAAATGGTCATAATTTTTCAGTCGGTGGTCCGATTCAGGCGCATAATAGATCGAGACGCTCGAAATTGAACGAGGAAAGCTCTCGAGAAATTCAAATGGTCATAACTTTTCACTCGGAGGTCCGATTCAGGCGCATAATATATCGAGACGCACGAAATTGAACAACGGAAGCTCTCGAGAAATTCAAATGGTCATAACTTTTCACTCAGAGGTCCGATTCAGGCGCATAATATATCGAGTCGCTAGAAATTGAACAATGGAAGCCCTCGAGAAATTCAAATGGTCTTAACTTTTCACTCGGAGATCCGATTCAGGCGCACTATATATCGAGACACTCGACATTGAACAATGGAAGCTCTCGAGATATTCAAATGGTCATAACTTTTCACTCGGAGGTCCGATTCAGGCGCATAATATATCGAGACGCTCGAAATTGAACAACAAAAGCTCTTGAGAAATTCAAATGGTCATAACTTTTCACGGAGGTCAGATTCAGGCGCATAATATATCGAGACGCTCCAAATTGAACAACAAAAGCTCTCGAGAAATTCAAATGGTAATAACTTTTCACACGAAGGTCCGATTCAAGCGCATAATATATCGAGATGCTCGAAATTGAACAACGGAGGCTCTCAAGAAATTCAAATGATCATAACTTTTCACGCGGAGGTGAAATTCAGGCGCATAATATATCGAGACACTCGACATTGAACAACGGAAGGTCTCGAGAAATTCAAATGCTCATAACTTTTCAATCGGAGGTCCGATTCAGGAGCATAATATATCGAGATGCCCAAAATTGAATAATGGAAGTTCCGGAGCAATTCAAAAGATCATAACTTTGCACTCGGAGGTCCAATTCAAGCACATAATATATCAAGACGCTCGAAATTGAACAACGGAAGCTCTCGAGAAATTCAAATGGTCATAAATTTTCATACGGGGGTCAGATTCAGGCGCATAATATATCGAGATGCTCGAAATTGAACAACGGAGGCTCTCGAGAAATTCAAATGGTCATAACTTTTCACACGGAGGTCAGATTCAGGCGCATAATATATCGAGTCGCTAGAAATTGAACAATGGAAGCTCTCGAGAAATTCAAATGGTCTTAACTTTTCACTCGGAGATCCGATTCAGGCGCACTATATATCGAGACACTCGACATTGAACAATGGAAGCTCTCGAGATATTCAAATGGTCATAACTTTTCACTCGGAGGTCCGATTCAGGCGCATAATATATCGAGACGCTCGAAATTGAACAACAAAAGCTCTCGAGAAATTCAAATGGTCATAACTTTTCACGGAGGTCAGATTCAGGCGCATAATATATCGAGACGCTCCAAATTGAACAACAAAAGCTCTCGAGAAATTCAAATGGTCATAACTTTTCACACGAAGGTCCGATTCAAGCGCATAATATATCGAGATGCTCGAAATTGAACAACGGAGGCTCTCGAGAAATTCAAATGATCATAACTTTTGAATCGTAGGTCCGAATCAGGAGCATAATATATCGAGATGCTCGAAATTGAATAATGCAAGCTCTCGAGAAATTCAAATGGTCATAACTTTTCAGACGGAGGTCAGATTCAAGCGAATAATATATCGAGACGCTTGAAATTGAACAACGGAAGCTCTTAGGAAACTCAAATGGTCAAAACTTTTGAATCGTAGGTCCGATTCAGGAGCATAATATATCGAGACGCTCGAAATTGAATAAAGGAAGCTCTCGTGAAATTCAAATGGTCATAATTTTTCAGTCGGTGGTCCGATTCAGGCGCATAATAGATCGAGACGCTCGAAATTGAACGAGGAAAGCTCTCGAGAAATTCAAATGGTCATAACTTTTCACTCGGAGGTCCGATTCAGGCGCATAATATATCGAGACGCACGAAATTGAACAACGGAAGCTCTCGAGAAATTCAAATGGTCATAACTTTTCACTCAGAGGTCCGATTCAGGCGCATAATATATCGAGTCGCTAGAAATTGAACAATGGAAGCCCTCGAGAAATTCAAATGGTCTTAACTTTTCACTCGGAGATCCGATTCAGGCGCACTATATATCGAGACACTCGACATTGAACAATGGAAGCTCTCGAGATATTCAAATGGTCATAACTTTTCACTCGGAGGTCCGATTCAGGCGCATAATATATCGAGACGCTCGAAATTGAACAACAAAAGCTCTTGAGAAATTCAAATGGTCATAACTTTTCACGGAGGTCAGATTCAGGCGCATAATATATCGAGACGCTCCAAATTGAACAACAAAAGCTCTCGAGAAATTCAAATGGTAATAACTTTTCACACGAAGGTCCGATTCAAGCGCATAATATATCGAGATGCTCGAAATTGAACAACGGAGGCTCTCAAGAAATTCAAATGATCATAACTTTTCACGCGGAGGTGAAATTCAGGCGCATAATATATCGAGACACTCGACATTGAACAACGGAAGGTCTCGAGAAATTCAAATGCTCATAACTTTTCAATCGGAGGTCCGATTCAGGAGCATAATATATCGAGATGCCCAAAATTGAATAATGGAAGTTCCGGAGCAATTCAAAAGATCATAACTTTGCACTCGGAGGTCCAATTCAAGCACATAATATATCAAGACGCTCGAAATTGAACAACGGAAGCTCTCGAGAAATTCAAATGGTCATAAATTTTCATACGGGGGTCAGATTCAGGCGCATAATATATCGAGATGCTCGAAATTGAACAACGGAGGCTCTCGAGAAATTCAAATGGTCATAACTTTTCACACGGAGGTCAGATTCAGGCGCATAATATATCGAGTCGCTAGAAATTGAACAATGGAAGCTCTCGAGAAATTCAAATGGTCTTAACTTTTCACTCGGAGATCCGATTCAGGCGCACTATATATCGAGACACTCGACATTGAACAATGGAAGCTCTCGAGATATTCAAATGGTCATAACTTTTCACTCGGAGGTCCGATTCAGGCGCATAATATATCGAGACGCTCGAAATTGAACAACAAAAGCTCTCGAGAAATTCAAATGGTCATAACTTTTCACGGAGGTCAGATTCAGGCGCATAATATATCGAGACGCTCCAAATTGAACAACAAAAGCTCTCGAGAAATTCAAATGGTCATAACTTTTCACACGAAGGTCCGATTCAAGCGCATAATATATCGAGATGCTCGAAATTGAACAACGGAGGCTCTCGAGAAATTCAAATGATCATAACTTTTCACGCGGAGGTCAAATTCAGGCGCATAATATATCGAGACACTCGACATTGAACAACGGAAGGTCTCGAGAAATTCAAATGCTCATAACTTTTCGCACGGAGGTCAGATTCAGGCGCATAATATATCGAGACGCTCGAAATTGAACAACGGAAGCTCTTAGTAAATTCAAATTGTCATAACTTTTGAATCGTAGGTCCGATTCAGGAGCATAATATATCGAGATGCTCAAAATTGAATAATGCAAGCTCTCGAGAAATTCAAATGGTCATAACTTTTCAGACGGAGGTCAGATTCAAGCGAATAATATATCGAGACGCTCGAAATTGAACAACAGAAGCTCTTAGTAAATTCAAATGGTCATAACTTTTGAATCGTAGGTCCGATTCAGGCGCATAATATATCGAGTCGCTAGAAATTGAACAATGGAAGCTCTCGAGAAATTCAAATGGTCTTAACTTTTCACTCGGAGATCCGATTTAGGCGCATTATATATCGAGACACTCGACATTGAACAATGGAAGCTCTCGAGATATTCAAATGGTCATGACTTTTCACTCGGAGGTCCGATTCAGGCGCATAATATATCGAGACGCTCGAAATTGAACAACAAAAGTTCTCGAGAAATTCAAATGGTCATAACTTTTCACTCGGAGGTCCGATTCAAGCGGATAATATATCGAGATGTTCGAAATTGAACAACGGAGGCTCTCGAAAAATTCAAATGGTCATAACTTTTCACACAGAGGTCAAATTCAGGCGCATATTATATCGAGACACTCGACATTGAACAACGGAAGGTCTCGAGAAATTCAAATGCTCATAACTTTTCACTCAGAGGTCCGATTCAAGCGCATAATATATCGAGACGCTTGAAATTGAACAACAGAAGCTCTTGAGAAATTCAAATGGTCATAACTTTTCGCACGGAGGTCAGAGTCAGGCGCATAATATATCGAGATGCTCGACATTGAACAACGGAAGGTCTCGAGAAATTTAAATGCTCATAAC
The DNA here is from genome assembly GCF_004193775.1 of Glycine soja. Classification (NCBI taxonomy): domain Eukaryota; kingdom Viridiplantae; phylum Streptophyta; class Magnoliopsida; order Fabales; family Fabaceae; genus Glycine; species Glycine soja. The sequence goes on from NW_021143595.1 coordinate 30,853, forward strand.
TTTTCACTCGGAGGTCCGATTCAAGCGCATAATATATCGAGATGCTCGAAATTGAACAACGAAAGCTCTCTAGAAATTCAAATGGTCATAACTTTTCACACGGACGTCAGATTCAGGCGCATAATATATCGAGACGCTCGAAATTGAACAATGGAAGCTCTCGAGAAATTCAAATTGTCATAACTTTTCAGTCATAGGTCCGATTCAGGTGCATAATATATCGAGACGCTCGAAATTGAACAACGAAAGCTCTCGAAAAATTCAAATGGTCATAACGTTTCACACGGAGGTCAGATTCAGGCGCAAAATATAGCGAGACGCTCGAAATTGAACAACGGAAGCTCTTAGGAAATTCAATTGGTCATAACTTTTGACTCGTAGGTCCGATTCAGGAGCATAATATACGAGACGCTCGCAATTGAATAACGGAAGCTCTCATGAAATTCAAATGGTCATAACTTTTCAGTCGGTGGTTCGATTCAGGCGCATAATAAATCAAGACACTCGAAATTGAACAACGAAAGCTCTCCAGAAATTCAAATGGTCATAACTTTTCATACGGGGGTCAGATTCAGGCGCATAATATATCGAGATGCTCGAAATTGAACAATGGAGGCTCTCGAGAAATTCAAATGGTCATAACTTTTCACACGGAGGTCAGATTCAGGTGCATAATATATCGAGACGCTCGAAATTGAACAACGGAAGCTCTTAGTAAATTCAAATTGTCATAACTTTTGAATCGTAGGTCCGATTCAGGAGCATAATATATCGAGATGCTCAAAATTGAATAATGCAAGCTCTCGAGAAATTAAAATGGTCATAACTTTTCAGACGGAGGTCAGATTCAAGCGAATAATATATCGAGACGCTCGAAATTGAACAACAGAAGCTCTTAGTAAATTCAAATGGTCATAACTTTTGAATCGTAGGTCCGATTCAGGCGCATAATATATCGAGTCGCTAGAAATTGAACAATGGAAGTTCTCGAGAAATTCAAATGGTCTTAACTTTTCACTCGGAGATCCGATTCAGGCGCATTATATATCGAGACACTCGACATTGAACAATGGAAGCTCTCGAGATATTCAAATGGTCATGACTTTTCACTCGGAGGTCCGATTCAGGCGCATAATATATCGAGACGCTCGAAATTGAACAACAAAAGTTCTCGAGAAATTCAAATGGTCATAACTTTTCACTCGGAGGTCCGATTCAAGCGGATAATATATCGAGATGTTCGAAATTGAACAACGGAGGCTCTCGAAAAATTTAAATGGTCATAACTTTTCACACAGAGGTCAAATTCAGGCGCATATTATATCGAGACACTCGACATTGAACAACGGAAGGTCTCGAGAAATTCAAATGCTCATAACTTTTCACTCAGAGGTCCGATTCAAGCGCATAATATATCGAGACGCTTGAAATTGAACAACAGAAGCTCTTGAGAAATTCAAATGGTCATAACTTTTCGCACGGAGGTCAGAGTCAGGCGCATAATATATCGAGATGCTCGACATTGAACAACGGAAGGTCTCGAGAAATTTAAATGCTCATAACTTTTCACTCGGAGGTCCGATTCAAGCGCATAATATATCGAGATGCTCGAAATTGAACAACGAAAGCTCTCTAGAAATTCAAATGGTCATAACTTTTCACACGGACGTCAGATTCAGGCGCATAATATATCGAGACGCTCGAAATTGAACAATGGAAGCTCTCGAGAAATTCAAATTGTCATAACTTTTCAGTCATAGGTCCGATTCAGGTGCATAATATATCGAGACGCTCGAAATTGAACAACGAAAGCTCTCGAAAAATTCAAATGGTCATAACGTTTCACACGGAGGTCAGATTCAGGCGCAAAATATAGCGAGACGCTCGAAATTGAACAACGGAAGCTCTTAGGAAATTCAATTGGTCATAACTTTTGACTCGTAGGTCCGATTCAGGAGCATAATATACGAGACGCTCGCAATTGAATAACGGAAGCTCTCATGAAATTCAAATGGTCATAACTTTTCAGTCGGTGGTTCGATTCAGGCGCATAATAAATCAAGACACTCGAAATTGAACAACGAAAGCTCTCCAGAAATTCAAATGGTCATAACTTTTCATACGGGGGTCAGATTCAGGCGCATAATATATCGAGATGCTCGAAATTGAACAATGGAGGCTCTCGAGAAATTCAAATGGTCATAACTTTTCACACGGAGGTCAGATTCAGGTGCATAATATATTGAGTCGCTAGAAATTGAACAATGGAAGCTCTCGCGAAATTCAAATGGTCTTAACTTTTCACTCGGAGGTCCGATTCAGGCGCATAATATATCGAGACACTTGACATTGAACAACGGAAGCTCTCGAGATATTCAAATAGTCATAACTTTTCACTCGGAGGTCCGATTCAGGTGCATAATATATCGAGACGCTCGAAATTGAACAACGGAGGCTCTCGAGAAATTCAAATGGTCATAACTTTTAGCACTGAGGTCAGATTCAGGCGCATAATATATCGAGATGCTCGAAATTGAACAACGGAGGCTCTCGAGAAATTCAAATGGTCATAACTTTTCACACGGAGGTCAGATTCAGGCGCATAATATATCGAGTTGCTAGAAATTGAACAATGGAAGCTCTCGAGAAATTCAAATGGTCTTAACTTTTCACTCGGAGATCCGATTCAGGCGCATTATATATCGAGACACTCGACATTGAACAATGGAAGCTCTCGAGATATTCAAATGGTCATAACTTTTCACTCGGAGGTCCGATTCAGGCGCATAATATATCGAGACGCTCGATATTGAACAACGGAAGGTCTCGAGAAATTCAAATGGTCATAACTTTTCACACGGAGGTCAGATTCAGGCGCATAATATATCGAGACGCTCGAAATTGAACAACGGAAGCTCTTAGGAAATTCAATTGGTCATAACTTTTGAATCGTAGGTCCGATTCAGGAGCATAATATATCGAGATGCTCGAAATTGAATAATGCAAGCTCTCGAGAAATTCAAATGGTCATAACTTTTCAGACGGAGGTCAGATTCAAGCGAATAATATATCGAGACGCTTGAAATTGAACAACGGAAGCTCTTAGGAAACTCAAATGGTCAAAACTTTTGAATCGTAGGTCCGATTCAGGAGCATAATATATCGAGACGCTCGAAATTGAATAACGGAAGCTCTCGTGAAATTCATGATGAGAATCATGAAACAGGCCAAATACAGTCTAAAGGCCCAAGTGGAGAAGGACGAAGGCCCAAGTGGAGAAGGACAAAGCCCCCGAGTGGAGAAGGATGAAGGCCCAAGTGGAGAAGGATGAAGGCCCAGAGGCAGAGACACTATCAAGACTATTAATTGATGCTGAAGGCCCAGATTAATTTGAAGGCCCATAATAAATATGTTCTATTTAGTTATAATTTTATTTATTGTAATTTTGGCCCAAACTGTTTAGAAGGCCCATGTCTATTTTTATCTTTTTGTTCAGCTACACTATAAGTATGGGTTTTTGTTTTGAATAAAAAAAAAACTTTTGGCATTTTGATAAAATTTGGTGAGAGTTTCTCTCTGGGTTCCTTGTTGAACCAATTATCAGACTTATCAAGGTAATCCTTGTGGCGTCTACCCAGACTTATCTTCCTTCATTGGAAGTGGCGTCTACCCAGACTTATCTTCCTTAACCGGAAGTGGCGTCTACCCAGACTTATCTTCCTTCACTGGAAGTGGCGTCTACCATGACTTATCTTCCTTCACTGGAAGTGGCGTCATCCAAACCTTCGTAGCCTGTATCAAACGATCCGCCCCGTAAGATTCACATCATCTGGTATCAGAGCTTCGGCTCTTGATACAGGTTCTATCCTATCCGGACTTATCTTCCTTCACCGGAAGTGGCGTCATCCAAATCTCTGTAACCTGTATCAAACGATCCGCTCCGTAAGGTTCACATCAATTCAAATGGTCATAATTTTTCAGTCGGTGGTCTGATTCAGGCGCATAATAGATCGAGACGCTCGAAATTGAACAATGAAAGCTCTCGAGAAATTCAAATGGTCATAACTTTTCATACGGGGGTCAGATTCAGGCGCATAATATATCGAGATGCTCGAAATTGAACAACGGAGGCTCTCGAGAAATTCAAATGGTCATAACTTTTCACACGGAGGTCAGATTCAGGCGCATAATATATCGAGTCGCTAGAAATTGAACAATGGAAGCTCTCGAGAAATTCAAATGGTCTTAACTTTTCACTCGGAGATCCGATTCAGGCGCATTATATATCGAGACACTCGACATTGAACAATGGAAGCTCTCGAGATATTCAAATGGTCATAACTTTTAACTCGGAGGTCCGATTCAGGCGCATAATATATCGAGACGCTCGATATTGAACAACGGAAGGTCTCGAGAAATTCAAATGGTCATAACTTTTCACTCGGAGGTCCGATTCAAGCGCATAATATATCGAGACGCTCGAAATTGAACAACGAAAGCTCTCTAGAAATTCAAATGGTCATAACATTTCACACGGGGGTCAGATTCAGGCGCATAATATATCGAGACGCTCGAAATTGAATAATGGAAGCTCTCGAGAAACTCAAATGGTCTTAAATTTTCAGTCATAGGTCCGATTCAGTTGCATAATATATCGAGACGCTCGAAATTGAACAACGAAAGCTCTCGAAAAATTCAAATGGTCATAACTTTTAACATGGAGGTCAGATTCAGGCGCATAATATATCGAGACGCTCGAAATTGAACAATGGAAGCTCTCGAGAAATTCAAATGCTCATAACTTTTCACACAGAGGTCAGATTCAGGAGCATAACCCCCGAAATTGAATAATGGAAGTTCTGGAGCAATTCAAAAGATCCTAACTTTGCACTGGGAGGTCCAATTCATGCGCATAATATATCGAGATGCTCGAAATTGAACAACGGAAGCTCTCGAGAAATTCAAATGCTCATAACTTTTCACACAGAGGTCAAATTCAGGAGCATAATATATCGAGATGCCCAAAATTGAATAATGGAAGTTCCGGAGCAATTCAAAAGATCATAACTTTGCACTCGGAGGTCCAATTCAAGCACATAATATATCGACACGCTCGAAATTGAACAACGGAAGCTCTCGAGAAATTCAAATGGTGATTACTTTTCATTCATAGGTCCGATTCAGACGCCTAATATATCGAGACGCTCGAAATTGAACAACGAAAGCTCTTGAAAAATTCAAATGGTCATAACTTTTCACACGGAGGTCAGATTCAGGCGCATAATATATCGAGACGCTCGAAATTGAACAACGGAAGCTCTTAGGAAATTCAATTGGTCATAACTTTTGAATCGTAGGTCCGATTCAGGAGCATAATATATCGAGATGCTCGAAATTGAATAATGCAAGCTCTCGAGAAATTCAAATGGTCATAACTTTTCAGACGGAGGTCAGATTCAAGCGAATAATATATCGAGACGCTTGAAATTGAACAACGGAAGCTCTCGAGAAATTCAAATGGTGATTACTTTTCATTCATAGGTCCGATTCAGACGCCTAATATATCGAGACGCTCGAAATTGAACAACGAAAGCTCTTGAAAAATTCAAATGGTCATAACTTTTCACACGGAGGTCAGATTCAGGCGCATAATATATCGAGACGCTCGAAATTGAACAACGGAAGCTCTTAGGAAATTCAATTGGTCATAACTTTTGAATCGTAGGTCCGATTCAGGAGCATAATATATCGAGATGCTCGAAATTGAATAATGCAAGCTCTCGAGAAATTCAAATGGTCATAACTTTTCAGACGGAGGTCAGATTCAAGCGAATAATATATCGAGACGCTTGAAATTGAACAACGGAAGCTCTTAGGAAACTCAAATGGTCAAAACTTTTGAATCGTAGGTCCGATTCAGGAGCATAATATATCGAGACGCTCGAAATTGAATAACGCAAGCTCTCGTGAAATTCAAATGGTCATAATTTTTCAGTCGGTGGTCTGATTCAGGCGCATAATAGATCGAGACGCTCGAAATTGAACAATGAAAGCTCTCGAGAAATTCAAATGGTCATAACTTTTCATACGGGGGTCAGATTCAGGTGCATAATATATCGAGATGCTCGAAATTGAACAACGGAGGCTCTCGAGAAATTCAAATGGTCATAACTTTTCACTTGGAGGTCCGATTCAGACGCATAATATATCGAGACGCTCGAAATTGAACAACAAAAGCTCTCGAGAAATTCAAATGGTCATAACTTTTCACTCGGAGGTCAGATTCAGGCGCATAATATATCGAGACGCTCCAAATTGAACAACAAAAGCTCTCGAGAAATTCAAATGGTCATAACTTTTCACACGAAGGTCCGATTCAAGCGCATAATATATCGAGATGCTCGAAATTGAACAACGGAGGCTCTCGAGAAGCTCAAATGGTCATAACTTTTCACACGGAGGTCAAATTCAGGCGCATAATATATCGAGACACTCGACATTGAACAACAGAAGGTCTCGAGAAATTCAAATGCTCATAACTTTTCACTCGGAGGTCCGATTCAAGCGCATAATATATCGAGACGCTTGAAATTGAACAACAGAAGCTCTTGAGAAATTCAAATGGTCATAACTTTTAGCACTGAGGTCAGATTCAGGCGCATAATATATCGAGATGCTCGAAATTGAACAACGGAGGCTCTCGAGAAATTCAAATGGTCATAACTTTTCACACGGAGGTCAGATTCAGGCGCATAATATATCGAGTCGCTAGAAATTGTACAATGGAAGCTCTCGAGAAATTCAAATGGTCTTAACTTTTCACTCGGAGATCCGATTCAGGCGCATTATATATCGAGACACTAGACATTGAACAATGGAAGCTCTCGAGATATTCAAATGGTCATAACTTTTCACCTGGAGGTCCGATTCAGGCGCATAATATATCGAGACGCTCGATATTGAACAACGGAAGGTCTCGAGAAATTCAAATGGTCATAACTTTTCACTCGGAGGTCCGATTCAAGCGCATAATATATCGAGACGCTCGAAATTGAACAACGAAAGCTCTCTGGAAATTCAAATGGTCATAACATTTCACACGGGGGTCAGATTCAGGCGCATAATATATCGAGACGCTCGAAATTGAATAATGGAAGCTCTCGAGAAACTCAAATGGTCTTAAATTTTCAGTCATAGGTCCGATTCAGTCGCATAATATATCGAGACGCTCGAAATTGAACAACGAAAGCTCTCGAAAAATTCAAATGGTCATAACTTTTAACATGGAGGTCAAATTCAGGCGCATAATATATCGAAACGCTCGAAATTGAACAATGGAAGCTCTCGAGAAATTCAAATGCTCATAACTTTTCACACAGAGGTCAGATTCAGGAGCATAACCCCCGAAATTGAATAATGGAAGTTCTGGAGCAATTCAAAAGATCCTAACTTTGCACTGGGAGGTCCAATTCATGCGCAAAATATATCGAGATGCTCGAAATTGAACAACGGAAGCTCTCGAGAAATTCAAATGCTCATAACTTTTCACACAGAGGTCAGATTCAGGAGCATAATATATCGAGATGTCCAAAATTGAATAATGGAAGTTCCGGAGCAATTCAAAAGATCATAACTTTGCACTCGGAGGTCCAATTCAAGCACATAATATATCGAGACGCTCGAAATTGAACAACGGAAGCTCTCGAGAAATTCAAATGGTCATAACTTTTCACACGGAGGTCAGATTCAGGCGCATAATATATCGAGTCGCTAGAAATTGTACAATGGAAGCTCTCGAGAAATTCAAATGGTCTTAACTTTTCACTCGGAGATCCGATTCAGGCGCATTATATATCGAGACACTCGACATTGAACAATGGAAGCTCTCGAGATATTCAAATGGTCATAACTTTTCACCTGGAGGTCCGATTCAGGCGCATAATATATCGAGACGCTCGATATTGAACAACGGAAGGTCTCGAGAAATTCAAATGGTCATAACTTTTCACTCGGAGGTCCGATTCAAGCGCATAATATATCGAGACGCTCGAAATTGAACAACGAAAGCTCTCTGGAAATTCAAATGGTCATAACATTTCACACGGGGGTCAGATTCAGGCGCATAATATATCGAGACGCTCGAAATTGAATAATGGAAGCTCTCGAGAAACTCAAATGGTCTTAAATTTTCAGTCATAGGTCCGATTCAGTCGCATAATATATCGAGACGCTCGAAATTGAACAACGAAAGCTCTCGAAAAATTCAAATGGTCATAACTTTTAACATGGAGGTCAAATTCAGGCGCATAATATATCGAAACGCTCGAAATTGAACAATGGAAGCTCTCGAGAAATTCAAATGCTCATAACTTTTCACACAGAGGTCAGATTCAGGAGCATAACCCCCGAAATTGAATAATGGAAGTTCTGGAGCAATTCAAAAGATCCTAACTTTGCACTGGGAGGTCCAATTCATGCGCAAAATATATCGAGATGCTCGAAATTGAACAACGGAAGCTCTCGAGAAATTCAAATGCTCATAACTTTTCACACAGAGGTCAGATTCAGGAGCATAATATATCGAGATGTCCAAAATTGAATAATGGAAGTTCCGGAGCAATTCAAAAGATCATAACTTTGCACTCGGAGGTCCAATTCAAGCACATAATATATCGAGACGCTCGAAATTGAACAACGGAAGCTCTCGAGAAATTCAAATGGTGATTACTTTTCATTCATAGGTCCGATTCAGACGCCTAATATATCGAGACGCTCGAAATTGAACAACGAAAGCTCTTGAAAAATTCAAATGGTCATAACTTTTCACACGGAGGTCAGATTCAGGCGCATAATATATCGAGACGCTCGAAATTGAACAACGGAAGCTCTTAGGAAACTCAAATGGTCAAAACTTTTGAATCGTAGGTCCGATTCAGGAGCACAATATATCGAGACGCTCGAAATTGAATAACGGAAGCTCTCGGGAAATTCCAATGGTCATAATTTTTCAGTCGGTGGTCCGATTCAGGCGCATAATAGATCGAGACGCTCGAAATTGAACGATGAAAGCTCTCGAGAAATTCAAATGGTCATAAATTTTCATACGGGGGTCAGATTCAGGCGCATAATATATCGAGATGCTCGAAATTGAACAACGGAGGCTCTCGAGAAATTCAAATGGTCATAACTTTTCACACGGAGGTCAGATTCAGGCGCATAATATATCGAGTCGCTAGAAATTGAACAATGGAAGCTCTCGAGAAATTCAAATGGTCTTAACTTTTCACTCGGAGATCCGATTCAGGCGCATTATATATTGAGACACTCGACATTGAACAATGGAAGCTCTCGAGATATTCAAATGGTCATGACTTTTCACTCGGAGGTCCGATTCAGGCGCATAATATATCAAGACGCTCGAAATTGAACAGCAAAAGCTCTCGAGAAATTCAAATGGTCATAACTTTTCACTCGGAGGTCCGATTCAAGCGGATAATATATCGAGATGTTCGAAATTGAACAACGGAGGCTTTCGAAAAATTTAAATGGTCATAACTTTTCACACAGAGGTCAAATTCAGGCGCATATTATATCGAGACACTCGACATTGAACAACGGAAGGTCTCGAGAAATTCAAATGCTCATAACTTTTCACTCAGAGGTCCGATTCAAGCGCATAATATATCGAGACGCTTGAAATTGAACAACAGAAGCTCTTGAGAAATTCAAATGGTCATAACTTTTCGCACGGAGGTCAGAGTCAGGCGCATAATATATCGAGATGCTCGACATTGAACAACGGAAGGTCTCGAGAAATTCAAATGCTCATAACTTTTCACTCGGAGGTCCGATTCAAGCGCATAATATATCGAGACGCTCGAAATTGAACAACGAAAGCACTCTGGAAATTCAAATGGTCATAACTTTTCACACGGACGTCAGATTCAGGCGCATAATATATCGAGACGCTCGAAATTGAACAATGGAAGCTCTCGAGAAATTCAAATTGTCATAACTTTTCAGTCATAGGTCCGATTCAGGTGCAAAATATATCGAGACGCTCGAAATTGAACAACGAAAGCTCTCAAAAAATTCAAATGGTCATAACGTTTCACACGGAGGTCAGATTCAGGCGCAAAATATAGCGAGACGCTCCAAATTGAACAACGGAAGCTCTTAGGAAATTCAATTGGTCATAACTTTTGAATCGTAGGTCCGATTCAGGAGCATAATATACGAGACGCTCGCAATTGAATAACGGAAGCTCTCATGAAATTCAAATGGTCATAACTTTTCAGTCGGTGGTCCGATTCAGGCGCATAATAAATCAAGACACTCGAAATTGAACAACGAAAGCTCTCCAGAAATTCAAATGGTCATAACTTTTCATACGGGGGTCAGATTCAGGCGCATAATATATCGAGATGCTCGAAATTGAACAATGGAGGCTCTCGAGAAATTCAAATGGTCATAACTTTTCACACGGAGGTCAGATTCAGGTGCATAATATATCGAGTCGCTAGAAATTGAACAATGGAAGCTCTCGCGAAATTCAAATGGTCTTAACTTTTCACTCGGAGGTCCGATTCAGGCGCATAATATATCGAGACACTCGACATTGAACAACGGAAGCTCTCGAGATATTCAAATAGTCATAACTTTTCACTCGGAGGTCCGATTCAGGTGCATAATATATCGAGACGCTCGAAATTGAACAACGGAGGCTCTTGAGAAATTCAAATGGTCATAACTTTTAGCACTGAGGTCAGATTCAGGCGCATAATATATCGAGATGCTCGAAATTGAACAACGGAGGCTCTCGAGAAATTCAAATGGTCATAACTTTTCACACGAAGGTCAGATTCAGGCGCATAATATATCGAGTCGCTAGAAATTGAACAATGGAAGCTCTCGAGAAATTCAAATGGTCTTAACTTTTCACTCGGAGATCCGATTCAGGCGCATTATATATCGAGACACTCGACATTGAACAATGGAAGCTCTCGAGATATTCAAATGGTCATAACTTTTCACTCGGAGGTCCGATTCAGGCGCATAATATATCGAGACGCTCGATATTGAACAACGGAAGGTCTCGAGAAATTCAAATGGTCATAACTTTTCACTCGGAGGTCCGATTCAAGCGCATAATATATCGAGACGCTCGAAATTGAACAACGAAAGCTCTCTGGAAATTCAAATGGTCATAACATTTCACACGGGGGTCAGATTCAGGCGCATAATATATCGAGACGCTCGAAATTGAATAATGGAAGCTCTCGAGAAACTCAAATGGTCTTAAATTTTCAGTCATAGGTCCGATTCAGTCGCATAATATATCGAGACGCTCGAAATTGAACAACGAAAGCTCTCGAAAAATTCAAATGGTCATAACTTTTAACATGGAGGTCAGATTCAGGCGCATAATATATCGAGACGCTCGAAATTGAACAATGGAAGCTCTCGAGAAATTCAAATGCTCATAACTTTTCACACAGAGGTCAGATTCAGGAGCATAACCCCCGAAATTGAATAATGGAAGTTCTGGAGCAATTCAAAAGATCCTAACTTTGCACTGGGAGGTCCAATTCATGCGCAAAATATATCGAGATGCTCGAAATTGAACAACGGAAGCTCTCGAGAAATTCAAATGCTCATAACTTTTCACACAGAGGTCAGATTCAGGAGCATAACCCCCGAAATTGAATAATGGAAGTTCTGGAGCAATTCAAAAGATCCTAACTTTGCACTGGGAGGTCCAATTCATGCGCATAATATATCGAGATGCTCGAAATTGAACAACGGAAGCTCTCGAGAAATTCAAATGCTCATAACTTTTCACACAGAGGTCAAATTCAGGAGCATAATATATCGAGATGCCCAAAATTGAATAATGGAAGTTCCGGAGCAATTCAAAAGATCATAACTTTGCACTCGGAGGTCCAATTCAAGCACATAATATATCGAGACGCTCGAAATTGAACAACGGAAGCTCTCGAGAAATTCAAATGGTGATTACTTTTCATTCATAGGTCCGATTCAGACGCCTAATATATCGAGACGCTCGAAATTGAACAACGAAAGCTCTTGAAAAATTCAAATGGTCATAACTTTTCACACGGAGGTCAGATTCAGGCGCATAATATATCGAGACGCTCGAAATTGAACAACGGAAGCTCTTAGGAAATTCAATTGGTCATAACTTTTGAATCGTAGGTCCGATTCAGGAGCATAATATATCGAGATGCTCGAAATTGAATAATGCAAGCTCTCGAGAAATTCAAATGGTCATAACTTTTCAGACGGAGGTCAGATTCAAGCGAATAAATATCGAGACGCTTTAAATTGAACAACGGAAGCTCTTAGGAAACTCAAATGGTCAAAACTTTTGAATCGTAGGTCCGATTCAGGAGCATAATATATCGAGACGCTCGAAATTGAATAACGCAAGCTCTCGTGAAATTCAAATGGTCATAATTTTTCAGTCGGTGGTCTGATTCAGGCGCATAATAGATCGAGACGCTCGAAATTGAACAATGAAAGCTCTCGAGAAATTCAAATGGTCATAACTTTTCATACGGGGGTCAGATTCAGGCGCATAATATATCGAGATGCTCGAAATTGAACAACGGAGGCTCTCGAGAAATTCAAATGCTCATAACTTTTCAATCGGAGGTCCGATTCAGGAGCATAATATATCGAGATGCCCAAAATTGAATAATGTAAGTTCCGGAGCAATTCAAAAGATCATAACTTTGCACTCGGAGGTCCAATTCAAGCACATAATATATCGAGACGCTCGAAATTGAACAATGAAAGCTCTCGAGAAATTCAAATGGTCATAACTTTTCATACGGGGGTCAGATTCAGGCGCATAATATACCGAGATGCTCGAAATTGAACAACGGAGGCTCTCGAGAAATTCAAATGGTCATAACTTTTCACACGGAGGTCAGATTCAGGCGCATAATATATCGAGTCGCTAGAAATTGAACAATGGAAGCTCTCGAGAAATTCAAATGGTCTTAACTTTTCACTCGGAGATCCGATTCAGGCGCATTATATATCGAGACACTCGACATTGAACAATGGAAGCTCTCGAGATATTCAAATGGTCATAACTTTTCACTCGGAGGTCCGATTCAGGCGCATAATATATCGAGACGCTCGAAATTGAACAACAAAAGCTCTCGAGAAATTCAAATGGTTATAACTTTTCACTCGGAGGTCAGATTCAGGCGCATAATATATCGAGACGCTCCAAATTGAACAACAAAAGCTCTCGAGAAATTCAAATGGTCATAACTTTTCACACGAAGGTTCGATTCAAGCGCATAATATATCGAGATGCTCGAAATTGAACAACGGAGGCTATCGAGAAGTTCAAATGGTCATAACTTTTCACACGGAGGTCAAATTCAGGCGCATAATATATCGAGACACTCGACATTGAACAACAGAAGGTCTCGAGAAATTCAAATGCTCATAACTTTTCACTCGGAGGTCCGATTCAAGCGCATAATATATCGAGACGCTTGAAATTGAACAATAGAAGCTCTTGAGAAATTCAAATGGTCATAACTTTTAGCACTGAGGTCAGATTCAGGCGCATAATATATCGAGATGCTCGAAATTGAACAACGGAGGCTCTCGAGAAATTCAAATGGTCATAACTTTTCACACGAAGGTCAGATTCAGGCGCATAATATATCGAGTCGCTAGAAATTGAACAATGGAAGCTCTCGAGAAATTCAAATGGTCTTAACTTTTCACTCGGAGATCCGATTCAGGCGCATTATATATCGAGACACTCGACATTGAACAATGGAAGCTCTCGAGATATTCAAATGGTCATAACTTTTCACTCGGAGGTCCGATTCAGGCGCATAATATATCGAGACGCTCGATATTGAACAACGGAAGGTCTCGAGAAATTCAAATGGTCATAACTTTTCACTCGGAGGTCCGATTCAAGCGCATAATATATCGAGACGCTCGAAATTGAACAACGAAAGCTCTCTGGAAATTCAAATGGTCATAACATTTCACACGGGGGTCAGATTCAGGCGCATAATATATCGAGACGCTCAAAATTGAATAATGGAAGCTCTCGAGAAACTCAAATGGTCTTAAATTTTCAGTCATAGGTCCGATTCAGTCGCATAATATATCGAGACGCTCGAAATTGAACAACGAAAGCTCTCGAAAAATTCAAATGGTCATAACTTTTAACATGGAGGTCAGATTCAGGCGCATAATATATCGAGACGCTCGAAATTGAACAATGGAAGCTCTCGAGAAATTCAAATGCTCATAACTTTTCACACAGAGGTCAGATTCAGGAGCATAACCCCCGAAATTGAATAATGGAAGTTCTGGAGCAATTCAAAAGATCCTAACTTTGCACTGGGAGGTCCAATTCATGCGCAAAATATATCGAGATGCTCGAAATTGAACAACTGAAGCTCTCGAGAAATTCAAATGCTCATAACTTTTCACACAGAGGTCAGATTCAGGAGCATAACCCCCGAAATTGAATAATGGAAGTTCTGGAGCAATTCAAAAGATCCTAACTTTGCACTGGGAGGTCCAATTCATGCGCATAATATATCGAGATGCTCGAAATTGAACAACGGAAGCTCTCGAGAAATTCAAATGCTCATAACTTTTCACACAGAGGTCAAATTCAGGAGCATAATATATCGAGATGCCCAAAATTGAATAATGGAAGTTCCGGAGCAATTCAAAAGATCATAACTTTGCACTCGGAGGTCCAATTCAAGCACATAATATATCGAGATGCTCGAAATTGAACAACGGAAGCTCTCGAGAAATTCAAATGGTGATTACTTTTCATTCATAGGTCCGATTCAGACGCCTAATATATCGAGACGCTCGAAATTGAACAACGAAAGCTCTTGAAAAATTCAAATGGTCATAACTTTTCACACGGAGGTCAGATTCAGGCGCAAAATATATCGAGACACTCGAAATTGAACAACGGAAGCTCTTAGGAAATTCAATTGGTCATAACTTTTGAATCGTAGGTCCGATTCAGGAGCATAATATATCGAGATGCTCGAAATTGAATAATGCAAGCTCTCGAGAAATTCAAATAGTCATAACTTTTCAGACGGAGGTCAGATTCAAGCGAATAATATATCGAGACGCTTGAAATTGAACAACGGAAGCTCTTAGGAAACTCAAATGGTCAAAACTTTTGAATCGTAGGTCCGATTCAGGAGCATAATATATCGAGACGCTCGAAATTGAATAACGGAAGCTCTCCTGAAATTCAAATGGTCATAATTTTTCAGTCGGTGGTCTGATTCAGGCGCATAATAGATCGAGACGCTCGAAATTGAACAATGAAAGCTCTCGAGAAATTCAAATGGTCATAACTTTTCATACGGGGGTCAGATTCAGGCGCATAATATATCGAGATGCTCGAAATTGAACAACGGAGGCTCTCGAGAAATTCAAATGGTCATAACTTTTCACACGGAGGTCAGATTCAGGCGCATAATATATCGAGTCGCTAGAAATTGAACAATGGAAGCTCTCGAGAAATTCAAATGGTCTTAACTTTTCACTCGGAGATCCGATTCACGCGCATAATATATCGAGACGCTTGAAATTGAACAACAGAAGCTCTTGAGAAATTCAAATGGTCATAACTTTTCGCACGGAGGTCAGAGTCAGGCGCATAATATGTCGAGATGCTCGACATTGAACAACGGAAGGTCTCGAGAAATTTAAATGCTCATAACTTTTCATTCGGAGGTCCGATTCAAGCGCATAATATATCGAGACGCTCGAAATTGAACAACGAAAGCTCTCTAGAAATTCAAATGGTCATAACTTTTCACACGGACGTCAGATTCAGGCGCATAATATATCGAGACGCTCGAAATTGAACAATGGAAGCTCTCGAGAAATTCAAATTGTCATAACTTTTCAGTCATAGGTCCGATTCAGGTGCATAATATATCGAGACGCTCGAAATTGAACAACGAAAGCTCTTAGGAAATTCAATTGGTCATAACTTTTGAATCGTAGGTCCGATTCAGGAGCATAATATACGAGACGCTCGCAATTGAATAACGGAAGCTCTCATGAAATTCAAATGGTCATAACTTTTCAGTCGGTGGTCCGATTCAGGCGCATAATAAATCAAGACGCTCGAAATTGAACAATGGAAGCTCTCGAGAAATTCAAATGCTCATAACTTTTCACACAGAGGTCAGATTCAGGAGCATAACCCCCGAAATTGAATAATGGAAGTTCTGGAGCAATTCAAAAGATCCTAACTTTGCACTGGGAGGTCCAATTCATGCGCATAATATATCGAGATGCTCGAAATTGAACAACGGAAGCTCTCGAGAAATTCAAATGCTCATAACTTTTCACACAGAGGTCAAATTCAGGAGCATAATATATCGAGATGCCCAAAATTGAATAATGGAAGTTCCGGAGCAATTCAAAAGATCATAACTTTGCACTCGGAGGTCCAATTCAAGCACATAATATATCGAGATGCTCGAAATTGAACAACGGAAGCTCTCGAGAAATTCAAATGGTGATTACTTTTCATTCATAGGTCCGATTCAGACGCCTAATATATCGAGACGCTCGAAATTGAACAACGAAAGCTCTTGAAAAATTCAAATGGTCATAACTTTTCACACAGAGGTCAGATTCAGGCGCATAATATATCGAGACACTCGAAATTGAACAACGGAAGCTCTTAGGAAATTCAATTGGTCATAACTTTTGAATCGTAGGTCCGATTCAGGAGCATAATATATCGAGATGCTCGAAATTGAATAATGCAAGCTCTCGAGAAATTCAAATGGTCATAACTTTTCAGACGGAGGTCAGATTCAAGCGAATAATATATCGAGACGCTTGAAATTGAACAACGGAAGCTCTTAGGAAACTCAAATGGTCAAAACTTTTGAATCGTAGGTCCGATTCAGGAGCATAATATATCGAGACGCTCGAAATTGAATAACGGAAGCTCTCCTGAAATTCAAATGGTCATAATTTTTCAGTCGGTGGTCTGATTCAGGCGCATAATAGATCGAGACGCTCGAAATTGAACAATGAAAGCTCTCGAGAAATTCAAATGGTCATAACTTTTCATACGGGGGTCAGATTCAGGCGCATAATATATCGAGATGCTCGAAATTGAACAATGGAGGCTCTCGAGAAATTCAAATGGTCATAACTTTTCACACGGAGGTCAGATTCAGGTGCATAATATATCGAGTCGCTAGAAATTGAACAATGGAAGCTCTCGCGAAATTCAAATGGTCTTAACTTTTCACTCGGAGGTCCGATTCAGGCGCATAATATATCGAGACACTCGACATTGAACAACGGAAGCTCTCGAGATATTCAAATAGTCATAACTTTTCACTCGGAGGTCCGATTCAGGTGCATAATATATCGAGACGCTCGAAATTGAACAACGGAGGCTCTCGAGAAATTCAAATGGTCATAACTTTTCACACAGAGGTCAGATTCAGGCGCATAATATATCGAGTCGCTAGAAATTGAACAATGGAAGCTCTCGAGAAAATCAAATGGTCTTAACTTTTCACTCGGAGGTCCGATTCAGGCGCATAATATATCGAGACACTCGACATTGAACAGCGGAAGCTCTCGAGATATTCAAATAGTCATAACTTTTCACTCGGAGGTCCGATTCAGGCGCATAATATATCGAGACGCTCGAAATTGAACAATGAAAGCTCTCGAGAAATTCAAATGGTCATAACTTTTCATACGGAGGTCAGATTCAGGTGCATAATATATCAAGATGCTCAAAATTGAACAACGGAGGCTCTCGAGAAATTCAAATGGTCATGACTTTTCACACGGAGGTCAGATTCAGGCGCAAAATATATTGAGTCGCTAGAAATTGAACAATGGAAGCTCTCGAGAAAATCAAATGGTCTTAACTTTTCACTCGGAGGTCCAATTCAGGTGCATAATTTATCGAAACACTCGACATTGAACAATGGAAGCTCTCGAGATATTCAAATGGTCATAACTTTTCTCTTGGAGGTCCGATTCAGGCGCACAATATATCGAGACGCTCGAAATTGAACAACAAAAGCTCTCGAGAAATTCAAATGGTCATAACTTTTCACGGAGGTCAGATTCAGGCACATAATATATCGAGACGCTCGAAATTGAACAACGGAAGCTCTTACGAAATTCAATTGGTCATAACTTTTGAATCGTAGGTCCGATTCAGGAGCATAATATATCGAGACGCTCGAAATTGAACAACGGAAGCTCTCGTGAAATTCAAATGGTCATAACTTTTCAGTCGGTGGTCCGATTCAGGGGCATAATATATCGAGACGCTCGAAATTGAACAATGAAAGCTCTCGAGAAATTCAAATGGACATAACTTTTCATACGGGGGTCAGATTCAGGCGCATAATATATCGAGATACTCGAAATTTAACAACGGAGGCTCTCGAGAAAATCAAATGGTCATATCTTTTCATACGGAGGTCAGATTCAGGCGCATAATATATCGAGACGCTCGACATTGAACAGCGGAAGGTCTCAAGAAATTCAAATGGTCATAACTTTTCACTCGGAGGTCCGATTCAAGCGCATAATATATCGAGACGCTTGAAATTGAACAACGGAAGCTCTTGAGAAATTCAAATGGTCATAACTTTTCGCACGGAGGTCAGATTTAGTCGCATAATATATTGAGACGCTCGACATTGAACAACGGAAGGTCTCGAGAAATTCAAATGGTCATAAATGTTCACTCGGAGGTCCGATTCAAGCGCATAATATATCGAGACGCTCGAAATTGAACAACGAAAGCTCTCTAGAAATTCAAATGGTCATAACTTTTCACACGGACGTCAGATTCAGGCGGATAATATATCGAGACGCTCGAAATTGAACAAGAGAAAGAAAATAGTGAGGCACCACAATGGAATACGAAAAAGAAGAGTGATACACCTGAGGAAAAGAGTGATACACAAGAGAGAGAGAGTGATAATTCTAATCAGTTAACTATTTATGTTTCTCCTAGTGTTCAACCCTTATTGCAGGAATTTAAAGATGTCTTTCCCAAGGAGATTCCTCATGGACTGCCACCTTCAAGAAGCATAGAACATCAAGTTGATCTCCTTCTAGAAGCTTCATTGCCTAACAAGCCAACTTACAACAACGAGCCCCAAGAGACTCAGCATAAGGATGCACAGGTCAAAGTTGAGTATGTGAAAAGATTGTATGACCAAGTGAAGGTGCAAATTGCAAAGAAGAATGAAAGTTATACTAAGCAAGCCAACAAGAAAAGGAAGGAAGTGGTACTTGAACCTGGTGATGATCCTGGACATTTGAGGGCAAATGTTTTCCAAGAAGGAGGGAATGATGATCTTGAAATTGGCCAAATACAAGCTAAAGGCCTAAGTGGAGAAGGGCGAACGCCCAAGTGGAGAAGGATAAAGCCCCCCAATGGAGAAGGATGAAGGCCCAGAGACAGAGACACTATCAAGACTATTAATTGTTGCTGAAGACCCAAATTAATTTGAAGGCCCAAGTTAAATAAGTTTTTAGTTATAATTTATTTTTATTGTAATTTTGGCCCAAACTGTTTAGAAGGCCCATGTCTATTTTTATCTTTTTGTTCAGCTACACTATAAGTATTGGTTTTTATTTTCAATAAAAAAAGAACTTTTGGCATTTTGATAAAATTTGGTGAGAGTTTATCTCCGGGTTCCTTGTTGAACCAATTATCAGACTTATCAAGGTAATCCTTGTGGCGTCTACCCTGACTTATCTTCCTTCACTGGAAGTGGCGTCTACCTGGACTTATCTTCCTTCACCGGAAGTGGCGTCTACCCTGACTTATCTTCCTTCACTGGAAGTGGCGTCATCCAAAACCTCCGTAGCCTGTATCAAACGATCCGCTCCTACTCAGGTTCACATCAGGTTTTTCGTGCGAGCTCAACCGACGTTTTTTTTCAGACGACACCGCCATGTTCTCATTTACTCGGCAAGGAAAACATTTTCCCACCTTGGAAAAAAAATTTATTCACCAACGATACTGATTGACAAAAATGCTAGCCGACATCGGACAGGAAAGTTAACAGATAGAGGTCTAAAAAAGAATCACCTGGTGACCCACATCGAACATTTCCTAATCGCATCATCCAAATATTATTCAGGGATTGACTAGACAAAACAACAGCCAACTCAGTCGTCAAGTAGTCGCGACTGATATTTTTCAGCCGACATTGAGCAATTTTTTTTCACAAACACGGAAGCATCATCGGATGATGCCGATCGAACATTTCCTAATAGACATCATCCAAATATTATTCAAAGATTGAATAGAAAATACAATAGCCGACATCGGTCGTTGTAAAACCTCGACTGATATTTTCAGCCGACATTGCGCAATTGTTTTTACAAACGCTGGCCGATAATATTATTTTACGGTAGAGGATGGTTTTTTGTATGGTGTTGCCGTAAAAATTTACAATGTAGGCCAGCTAGGTTTTTTCGTTTCAGCTCAACCGAAGTTGTGTTTCGGCCGACACCGGCATGTTTTCATCTGCTTGGCAAGGAAAACATTAGCCAACCTCGGCAAAAAAACATGATTGACCGATACTGATCGAAAAAAATGCTAGCCAACGTCGGCCGGGAAAGTCAACCGATCGAGGTCTAAAAAAAATCACCGGGTGACACCGATCGAAAATTTCCTAATCGACATCATCCAAATATTATTCAGGGATTGAATAGACAAAACAACAGCCAACATCAGTCGTTAAATAGCCGCGACTGATATTTTTCAGCCGACATTGCGCAATGGTTTTTACAAACGCTGGCTGATAATATTTCTGTAGGGTAGAGGAAGTTTTTTTGTTTGGTGTTGCCTAAAATATTTACAATATAGGTCGGCTACGGTTTTTCGTGCGAGCTCAACCGATGTATTTTTTCAGACGACACCGCCATGTTCTCATTTACTCGGCAAGGAAAACATTTTCCCACCTTGGAAAAAAAAATTATTCACCGATACTGATCGACAAAAATGCTAGCCGACATCGGCAAGGAAAGTTAATAGGTAGAGGTCTAAAAAAGAATCACCTGGTGACCCACATTGATGTGAACCATACGGGGCGGATCACTTGATACAGGCTGTAGAGTTTTTTGGATGACGCCACTTCCGGTGAAGGAAGATAAGTCAGGGTAGACGCCACTTCCGGTGAAGGAAGATAAGTCTGGGTAGACGCCACTTCCGATGAAGGAAGATAAGTCAGGGTAGACGCCACTTCCGGTGAAGGAAGATAAGTCTGGGTAGACGCCACTTCCGGTTAAGGAAGATAAGTCTGGGTAGACGCCACTTCCAATGAAGGAAGATAAGTCTGGGTAGACGCCACAAGGATTACCTTGATAAGTCTGATAATTGGTTCAACAAGGAACCCAGAGAGAAACTCTCACCAAATTTTTATCAAATGCCAAAAGTTTTTTTTTTCAAAACAAAAACCCATACTTATAGTGTAGCTAAACAAAAAGATAAAAATAGACATGGGCCTTTTAAACAGTTTGGGCCAAAATTACAATAAAAATAAATTATAACTAAAAACTTATTTAACTTGGGCCTTCAAATTAGTTTGGGCCTTCAGCAACAATTAATAGTCTTGATAGTGTCTCTGCCTCTGGGCCTTCATCCTTCTCCACTTGGGCCTTCATCCTTCTTCACTCGGGGGCTTTGTCCTTCTCCACTTGGGCCTTCGTCCTTCTCCACTTGGGCCTTTAGCCTGTATTTGGCCAGTTTCATGATTCTCATCATTCCCTCCTTCTTGGAAAACATTTGTCCTCAAATGTTCAGGATCATCACCGGGTTCAAGTACCACTTCCTTCCTTTTCTTGTGGGCTTGCTTGACATAGCTTTCATTCTTCTTTGCAATTTGCACCTTCACTTGGTCATACAATCTTTTCACATACTCAACTTTGGCATGTGCATCCTTACGTTGAGTCTCTTGGGGATTGCTTTTGTAAGTTGGCCTGTTAGGCAATGAAGCTCCGGGGAGGACATCAACTTGATGTTCTATGCCTCTTGAAGGTGGTAGTCCATGAGGAATCTCCTTAGGAAAGACATTTTTAAATTCCTGCAATAATGGTTGAACACTAGGAGAAATAGAAATAGTAAACTCATTAGAATTATCAGTAGAAATTTTACTGTCTTTGCAATACTGTAGATTGAGTGGTTCATGAGCAGGTAACACTTTCCTCACTTCACTCGCCTCTGCAAAATAATTAAATTTTCTCTCATGTGTATCACTCTTTTCCTCGGGTGTATCACTCTTCTTTTTCATATTCCTTTGTGGTGCATCACACACTTCTCTAGGGGATAGAGGTTTAAGAGTAAATGAGGAAGATTTGGCTATTCGTCTGTAGGGCTTTTCTTTGTTACGGTTCAACAAACGTTGCATTTGTGTAGTCCACGCGTCCAGAAATAAGCGTTGAGATTCGTCCAGTTGATGATATACACCACCATTGTCACCAGCTCTTGCCATGATTAAGGAACAAAGAATTTTGCAGTAAATTAAAAAAAATTCAGGACCTCACCACACTCTACTCACGTGTTTCTCTCTTTAATGGTAGTTCACTCGTGTTTGATGCTCTCAATATAGGCTTTTGTGTGATGTTTTCACTCTTGCCTTTTACCACTCACTCCCTCTCAAGTTCCTGGATGGACCGAATTAGACACACAAGGTAATATAAAATAAAAGGAAAGACAATATAATTATCAGAGTAACAGATTTGATTTGGGATAACAACTTGGACTTGATTTGGATAGCAGATTGGATTTGATTTGGATAACAGATTAGATTTGGATAACAAATCTGATTTGGATAAAAAATTTTGATTTGATTTGATTTGGATAATAGATCAGATTTGGATAACAAATTAGATTTAATTTGGATAACAGATATGATAACAAATAAGATAACAGATAGGATAACAGATAAGATAACAGATATGACAAGTAAACTTCAAATGCTCATAACTTTTGCTACGGTTGTCTGTTTGAGGCCCACTATATATCAAAACGCTCAGAATTCAGAGGAGAATCTAGATAAGGGGATTTGGTACACGATTTTCTGCCAAAAAAAAAGCCTCTAACTGCCTCAATTTCGTGTTCAAAGATCAAACACCCACTTTCTCTTTCTTCTCTTTCTTCTCTTCTTCTCTTTTTTTTTTTTTCAAAATTTCTGCAACTTCTTTTTTTACTTGAAACAGAACCCAAACAATTTTTTTTATGACACAAAGTCTGAAAGACACTAGAAACAAAAACAACAACAAAAACACAAACGTGACAAGAACAAGAACGAAACAAAGACACAAACAACAACGCAACAAGACGCAAACAAGAAAACAAATAACAGAACAAGGACAAAACACGAACCTGGACAAATTACAAAGAAAATAATAGGATAGGGTAGAATAGAACCGGTATCAAGAGCCAAAGCTCTGATACCAGATGATGTGAACCATACGGGGCGGATCACTTGATACAGGCTGTAGAGTTTTTTGGATGACGCCACTTCCGGTGAAGGAAGATAAGTCAGGGTAGACGCCACTTCCGGTGAAGGAAGATAAGTCTGGGTAGACGCCACTTCCGATGAAGGAAGATAAGTCAGGGTAGACGCCACTTCCGGTGAAGGAAGATAAGTCTGGGTAGACGCCACTTCCGGTTAAGGAAGATAAGTCTGGGTAGACGCCACTTCCAATGAAGGAAGATAAGTCTGGGTAGACGCCACAAGGATTACCTTGATAAGTCTGATAATTGGTTCAACAAGGAACCCAGAGAGAAACTCTCACCAAATTTTTATCAAATGCCAAAAGTTTTTTTTTTCAAAACAAAAACCCATACTTATAGTGTAGCTAAACAAAAAGATAAAAATAGACATGGGCCTTTTAAACAGTTTGGGCCAAAATTACAATAAAAATAAATTATAACTAAAAACTTATTTAACTTGGGCCTTCAAATTAGTTTGGGCCTTCAGCAACAATTAATAGTCTTGATAGTGTCTCTGCCTCTGGGCCTTCATCCTTCTCCACTTGGGCCTTCATCCTTCTCCACTCGGGGGCTTTGTCCTTCTCCACTTGGGCCTTCGTCCTTCTCCACTTGGGCCTTTAGCCTGTATTTGGCCAGTTTCATGATTCTCATCACACATAGAACACTCAGGGATTGACAAGACAAAACAACAGCCAACTCAGTCGTCAAGTAGTCGCGACTGATTTTTTCCGCCGCCATTGCGCAATTTTTTTTCACAAACGCTGGCCGATAATATTTTTTTACAGTAGAGGATGCGTTTAAGTTCGGTGTTGCCGTAAAAATTTACAATGTAGGTCGGCTAGGTATTTTTGTTTGAGCTTAATCAAACTTTTGTTTTGGCCGACACCATCATGTTTTCATTTACTCGGCAAGGAAAACATTAGCCCACCTCGAAAAACCCTTGATTCACCGACACTGACAAAAAAAATGCTAGCCGACGTCGGCCACGAAAGTTAAGCGATCGAGGTTTAAAACGGAAGCATCACCGGATGACGCCGATCGAACATTTCCTAATAGACATCATCCAAATATTATTCAATGATTGAAAAGAAAATACAATAGCCGACATCGGTCATTGTAAAACCTCGACTGATATTTTCAGCCAACATTGCGCAATTGTTTTTACAAACGCTGGCCGATAATATTTTTTTACGGTAGAGGATGGTTTTTTGCAGGTGTTGCCGTAAAAATTTACAATGTACACAGCTAGGTTTTTTCGTTTCAGCTCAACCGAAGTTGTGTTTCGGCCGACACCGGCATGTTTTCATTTGCTTGGCAAGGAAAACATTAGCCAACCTCGGCAAAAAAACATGATTGGCCGATATTTATCGAAAAAAATGCTAGCCGACGTCGGCCAGGAAAGTCAACCGATCGAGGTCTAAAAAAAAATCAACGGGTGACACCGATCGAAAATTTCCTAATCGACATCATCCAAATATTATTATTCAGGGATTGAATAGACAAAACAACAGCCAACATCAGTCGTTAAATAGCCGCGACTGATATTTTTCAGCCGACATTGCACAATTGTTTTTACAAACGCTGGCTGATAATATTTCTGTAGGGTAGAGGAAGTTTTTTTCTTTGGTGTTGTCTAAAATATTCACACTATAGGTCGGCTACGGTTTTTCGTGCGAGCTCAACCGATGTTTTTTTTCAGACGACACCGCCATGTTCTCATTTACTCGGCAAGGAAAATATTTTCCCACCTTGGAAAAAAAAATTATTCACCGATACTGATCGACAAAAATGCTAGCCGAGATCGGCTAGGTAAGTTAACAGATAGAGGTCTAAAAAAGAATCACCTGGTGACCCACATCGAACATTTACTAATCGCATCATCCAAATATTATTCAGGGATTGACAAGACAAAAACAACAGCCAACTCAGTCGTCAAGTAGTCGCGACTGATATTTTTCAGCCGACATTGCACAATTTTTTTTCACTACGTCGGCCGGGAAAGTCAACCGATCGAGGTCTAAAAACAAATCAACGGGTGACACCGATCGAAAATTTACTAATCGACATCATCCAAATATTATTCAGGGATTGAATGGACAAAACAACAGCCAACATCAGTCGTTAAATAGCCGCGACTGATATCTTTCAGCCGACATTGCGCAATTGTTTTTACAAACGCTGGCTGATAATATTTCTGTAAGGTAGAGGAAGTTTTTTTGTTTGGTGTTGCCTAAAATATTCACACTATAGGTCGGCTACGGTATTTCGTGCGAGCTCAACCGATGTTTTTTTTCAGACGACACCGCCATGTTCTCATTTACTCGGCAAGGAAAACATTTTCCCACCTTGGAAAAAAAAATTATTCACCGATACTGATCGACCAAAATGCTAGCGGACATCGGCCAGGAAAGTTAACAGATAGAGGTCTAAAAAAGTATCACCTGGTGACCCACATCGAACATTTCCTAATCGCATCATCCAAATATTATTCAGGGATTGACAAGACAAAAACAACAGCCAACTCAGTCGTCAAGTAGTCGCGATTGATATTTTTCAGCCGACATTGCGCAATTTTTTTTCACAAACGCTGGCCGATAATATTTTTTTACGGTAGAGGATGCGTTTAAGTTCGGTGTTGCCGTAAAAATTTACAATGCAGGTCGGCTAGGTATTTTTTTTTGTGCTTAACCAAACTTTTGTTTTGGCCGACACCATCATGTTTTCATTTACTCGGCAAGGAAAACATTAGCCCACCTCGAAAAACCCTTGATTCACCGACACTGACAAAAAAAATGCTAGCCGAAGTCGGCCAGGAAAGTTAAGCAATCGAGGTTTAAAACGGAAGCATCATCGGATGACGCCGATCGAACATTTCCTAATAGACATCATCCAAATATTATTCAAAGATTGAATAGAAAATACAATAGCCGACATCGGTCGTTGTAAAACCTCGACTGATATTTTCAGCCGACATTGCGCAATTGTTTTTACAAACGCTGGCCGATAATATTTTTTTACGGTAGAGGATGGTTTTTTGTACAGTGTTGCCGTAAAAATTTACAATGTAGGCCAGCTAGGTTTTTTCGTTTCAGATCAACCGAAGTTGTGCTTCGGCCGACACCGACATGTTTTCATTTGCTTGGCAAGGAAAACATTAGCCAACCTCGGCAAAAAAACACATGATTGGCCGATACTGATCGAAAAAAATTCTTGCCGACGTCGGCCGGGAAAGTCAACCGATCGAGGTCTAAAAAAAAATCAACGGGTGACACCGATCGAAAATTTCCTAATCGACCTCATCCAAATATTATTCAGGGATTGAAAAGACAAAACAACAGCCCACATCAGTCGTTAAATAGCCGCGAATGATATTTTTCAGCCGACATTGCGCAATTGTTTTTACAAACGCTGGCTGCTAATATTTCTGTAGGGTAGAGGAAGTTTTTTGTTTGGTGTTGCCTAAAATATTCACACTATAGGTCGGCTACGGTTTTTCGTGCGAGCTCAACCGATGTTTTGTTTCAGACGACACCGCCATGTTCTCATTTACTCGGCAAGGAAAATATTTTCCCACCTTTGAAAAAAAAATTATTCACCGATACTGATCGACAAATATGCTAGCCGACATCGGCCTGGAAAGTTAACAGATAGAGGTCTAAAAAAGAATCACCTGGTGACCCACATCGAACATTTCCTAATCGCATCATCCAAATATTATTCAGGGATTGACAAGACAAAAACAACAGCCAACTCAGTCGTCAAGTAGTCGCGACTGATATTTTTCAGCCGACATTGCACAATTTTTTTTCACTACGTCGGCCGGGAAAGTCAACCGATCGAGGTCTAAAAACAAATCAACGGGTGACACCGATCGAAAATTTCCTAATCGACATCATCCAAATATTATTCAGGGATTGAATAGACAAAACAACAGCCAACATCAGTCGTTAAATAGCCGCGACTGATATCTTTCAGCCGACATTGCGCAATTGTTTTTACAAACGCTGGCTGATAATATTTCTGTAAGGTAGAGGAAGTTTTTTTGTTTCGTGTTGCCTAAAATATTCACACTATAGGTCGGCTACGGTATTTCGTGCGAGCTCAACCAATGTTTTTTTTCAGACGACACCGCCATGTTCTCATTTACTCGGCAAGGAAAACATTTTCCCACCTTGGAAAAAAAAAATTATTCGCCGATACTGATCGACAAAAATGCTAGCCGACATCGGCCAGGAAAGTTAACAGATAGAGGTCTAAAAAAGAATCACCAGGTGACCCACATCGAACATTTCCTAATCGCATCATCCAAATATTATTCAGGGATTGACAAGACAAAAACAACAGCCAACTCAGTCGTCAAGTAGTCGCGTCGCGACTGATATTTTTCAGCCGACATTGGCAATTTTTTTTCAAAAACGCTGGCCGATAATATTTTTTTACGGTAGAAGATGCGTTTAAGTTCGGTGTTGCCGTAAAAATTTACAATGCAGGTCGTCTAGGTATTTTTGTTTGAGCTTAACCAAACTTTTGTTTTGGCCGACACCATCATGTTTTCAATTACTCGGCAAGGAAAACATTAGCCCACCTCGAAAAACCCTTGATACACCGACACTGACAAAAAAAATGCTAGCCGACGTCGGCCAGGAAGGTTAAGCGATCGAGGTTTAAAACGGAAGCATCATCGGATGACGCCGATCGAACATTTCCTAATAGACATCATCCAAATATTATTCAAAGATTGAATAGAAAATACAATAGCCGACATCGGTCGTTGTAAAACCTCGACTGATATTTTCAGCCTACATTTCACAATTGTTTTTACAAACGCTGGCCGATAATATTTTTTTACGTTAGAGGATGGTTTTTTGTACGGTGTTGCCGTAAAAATTTACAATGTAGGCCAGCTAGGTTTTTTCGTTTCAGATCAACCGAAGTTGTGTTTCGGCCGACACCGACATGTTTTCATTTGCTTGGCAAGGAAAACATTAGCCAACCTCGGCAAAAAAACACATGATTGGCCGATACTGATCGAAAAAAATTCTTGCCGACGTCGGCCGGGAAAGTCAACCGATCGAGGTCTAAAAAAAAATCAACGGGTGAAACCGATCGAAAATTTCCTAATCGACCTCATCCAAATATTATTCAGGGATTGAAAAGACAAAACAACAGCCCACATCAGTCGTTAAATAGCCGCGACTGATATTTTTCAGCCGACATTGCGCAATTGTTTTTACAAACGCTGGCTGATAATATTTCTGTAGGGTAGAGGAGGTTTTCTTGTTTGGTGTTGCCTAAAATATTCACACTATAGGTCGGCTACGGTTTTTCGTGCGAGCTCAACCGATGTTTTTTTTTCAGACGACACCGCCATGTTCTCATTTACTCGGCAAGGAAAACATTTTCCCACCTTGGAAAAAAAAAATTATTCGCCGATACTGATCGACAAAAATGCTAGCTGACATCGGCCAGGAAAGTTAACAGATACAGGTCTAAAAAAGAATCACCAGGTGACCCACATCGAACATTTCCTAATCGCATCATCCAAATATTATTCAGGGATTGACAAGACAAAAACAACAGCCGACTCAGTCGTCAAGTAGTCGCGACTGATATTTTTCCGCCGACATTGCGCAATTTTTTTTCACAAACGCTGGCCGATAATATTTTTTTACGGTAGAAGATGCATTTAAGTTCGGTGTTGCCGTAAAAATTTACAATGCAGGTCGTCTAGTTATTTTTGTTTGAGCTTAACCAAACTTTTGTTTTGGCCGACACCATCATGTTTGATTTACTCGGCAAGGAAAACATTAGGCCACCTCGAAAAACCCTTGATACACCGACACTGACAAAAAAAATGCTAGCCGACGTCGGCCAGGAAGGTTAAGCGATCGAGGTTTAAAACGGAAGCAGCATCGGATGACGCCGATCGAACATTTCCTAATAGACATCATCCAAATATTATTCAAAGATTGAATAGAAAATACAATAGCCAACATCGGTCGTTGTAAAACCTCGACTGATATTTTCAGCCTACATTTCACAATTGTTTTTACAAACGCTGGCCGATAATATTTTTTTTACGTTAGAGGATGGTTTTTTGTACGGTGTTGCCGTAAAAATTTACAATGTAGGCCAGCTAGGTTTTTTCATTTCAGATCAACCGAAGTTGTGTTTCGGCCGACACCGGCATGTTTTCATTTGCTTGGCAAGGAAAACATTAGCCAACCTCGGCAATAAAACACATGATTGGCCGATACTGATCGAAAAAAATGCTAGCCGACGTCGGCCGGGAAAGTCAACCGATCGAGGTCTAAAAAAAAATCAACGGGTGACACCGATCGAAAATTTCCTAATCGAACTCATCCAAATATTATTCAGGGATTGAAAAGACAAAACAACAGCCAACATCAGTCGTTAAATAGCCGCGACTGATATTTTTCAGCCGACATTGCGCAATTGTTTTTACAAACGCTGGCTGATAATATTTCTGTAGGGTAGAGGAGGTTTTCTTGTTTGGTGTTGCCTAAAATATTCACACTATAGGTCGGCTACGGTTTTTCGTGCGAGCTCAACCGATGTTTTTTTTTCAGACGACACCGCCATGTTCTCATTTACTCGGCAAGGAAAACATTTTCCCACCTTGGAAAAAAAAAATTATTCGCCGATACTGATCGACAAAAATGCTAGCTGACATCGGCCAGGAAAGTTAACAGATACAGGTCTAAAAAAGAATCACCAGGTGACCCACATCGAACATTTCCTAATCGCATCATCCAAATATTATTCAGGGATTGACAAGACAAAAACAACAGCCGACTCAGTCGTCAAGTAGTCGCGACTGATATTTTTCCGCCGACATTGCGCAATTTTTTTTCACAAACGCTGGCCGATAATATTTTTTTACGGTAGAAGATGCATTTAAGTTCGGTGTTGCCGTAAAAATTTACAATGCAGGTCGTCTAGTTATTTTTGTTTGAGCTTAACCAAACTTTTGTTTTGGCCGACACCATCATGTTTGATTTACTCGGCAAGGAAAACATTAGGCCACCTCGAAAAACCCTTGATACACCGACACTGACAAAAAAAATGCTAGCCGACGTCGGCCAGGAAGGTTAAGCGATCGAGGTTTAAAACGGAAGCAGCATCGGATGACGCCGATCGAACATTTCCTAATAGACATCATCCAAATATTATTCAAAGATTGAATAGAAAATACAATAGCCAACATCGGTCGTTGTAAAACCTCGACTGATATTTTCAGCCTACATTTCACAATTGTTTTTACAAACGCTGGCCGATAATATTTTTTTTACGTTAGAGGATGGTTTTTTGTACGGTGTTGCCGTAAAAATTTACAATGTAGGCCAGCTAGGTTTTTTCATTTCAGATCAACCGAAGTTGTGTTTCGGCCGACACCGACATGTTTTCATTTGCTTGGCAAGGAAAACATTAGCCAACCTCGGCAATAAAACACATGATTGGCCGATAC
Source organism: Glycine soja (assembly GCF_004193775.1). Classification (NCBI taxonomy): domain Eukaryota; kingdom Viridiplantae; phylum Streptophyta; class Magnoliopsida; order Fabales; family Fabaceae; genus Glycine; species Glycine soja. The sequence goes on from NW_021143595.1 coordinate 61,914, forward strand.
TGATCGAAAAAAATGCTAGCCGACGTCGGCCGGGAAAGTCAACCGATCGAGGTCTAAAAAAAAATCAACGGGTGACACCGATCGAAAATTTCCTAATCGACCTCATCCAAATATTATTCAGGGATTGAAAAGACAAAACAACAGCCCACATCAGTCGTTAAATAGCCGCGAATGATATTTTTCAGCCGACATTGCGCAATTGTTTTTACAAACGCTGGCTGCTAATATTTCTGTAGGGTAGAGGAAGTTTTTTGTTTGGTGTTGCCTAAAATATTCACACTATAGGTCGGCTACGGTTTTTCGTGCGAGCTCAACCGATGTTTTGTTTCAGACGACACCACCATGTTCTCATTTACTCGGCAAGGAAAATATTTTCCCACCTTTGAAAAAAAAATTATTCACCGATACTGATCGACAAATATGCTAGCCGACATCGGCCTGGAAAGTTAACAGATAGAGGTCTAAAAAAGAATCACCTGGTGACCCACATCGAACATTTCCTAATCGCATCATCCAAATATTATTCAGGGATTGACAAGACAAAAACAACAGCCAACTCAGTCGTCAAGTAGTCGCGACTGATATTTTTCAGCCGACATTGCACAATTTTTTTTCACTACGTCGGCCGGGAAAGTCAACCGATCGAGGTCTAAAAACAAATCAACGGGTGACACCGATCGAAAATTTCCTAATCGACATCATCCAAATATTATTCAGGGATTGAATAGACAAAACAACAGCCAACATCAGTCGTTAAATAGCCGCGACTGATATCTTTCAGCCGACATTGCGCAATTGTTTTTACAAACGCTGGCTGATAATATTTCTGTAAGGTAGAGGAAGTTTTTTTGTTTCGTGTTGCCTAAAATATTCACACTATAGGTCGGCTACGGTATTTCGTGCGAGCTCAACCGATGTTTTTTTTCAGACGACACCGCCATGTTCTCATTTACACGGCAAGGAAAACATTTTCCCACCTTGGAAAAAAAAATTATTCACCGATACTGATCGACAAAAATGCTAGCCGACATCGGCCAGGAAAGTTAACAGATAGAGGTCTAAAAAAGAATCACCAGGTGACCCACATCGAACATTTCCTAATCGCATCATCCAAATATTATTCAGGGATTGACAAGACAAAAACAACAGCCAACTCAGTCGTCAAGTAGTCGCGTCGCGACTGATATTTTTCAGCCGACATTGGCAATTTTTTTTCAAAAACGCTGGCCGATAATATTTTTTTACGGTAGAAGATGCGTTTAAGTTCGGTGTTGCCGTAAAAATTTACAATGCAGGTCGTCTAGGTATTTTTGTTTGAGCTTAACCAAACTTTTGTTTTGGCCGACACCATCATGTTTTCAATTACTCGGCAAGGAAAACATTAGCCCACCTCGAAAAACCCTTGATACACCGACACTGACAAAAAAAATGCTAGCCGACGTCGGCCAGGAAGGTTAAGCGATCGAGGTTTAAAACGGAAGCATCATCGGATGACGCCGATCGAACATTTCCTAATAGACATCATCCAAATATTATTCAAAGATTGAATAGAAAATACAATAGCCGACATCGGTCGTTGTAAAACCTCGACTGATATTTTCAGCCTACATTTCACAATTGTTTTTACAAACGCTGGCCGATAATATTTTTTTACGTTAGAGGATGGTTTTTTGTACGGTGTTGCCGTAAAAATTTACAATGTAGGCCAGCTAGGTTTTTTCGTTTCAGATCAACCGAAGTTGTGTTTCGGCCGAGACCGACATGTTTTCATTTGCTTGGCAAGGAAAACATTAGCCAACCTCGGCAAAAAAACACATGATTGGCCGATACTGATCGAAAAAAATTCTTGCCGACGTCGGCCGGGAAAGTCAACCGATCGAGGTCTAAAAAAAAATCAACGGGTGAAACCGATCGAAAATTTCCTAATCGACCTCATCCAAATATTATTCAGGGATTGAAAAGACAAAACAACAGCCCACATCAGTCGTTAAATAGCCGCGACTGATATTTTTCAGCCGACATTGCGCAATTGTTTTTACAAACGCTGGCTGATAATATTTCTGTAGGGTAGAGGAGGTTTTCTTGTTTGGTGTTGCCTAAAATATTCACACTATAGGTCGGCTACGGTTTTTCGTGCGAGCTCAACCGATGTTTTTTTTTCAGACGACACCGCCATGTTCTCATTTACTCGGCAAGGAAAACATTTTCCCACCTTGGAAAAAAAAAATTATTCGCCGATACTGATCGACAAAAATGCTAGCTGACATCGGCCAGGAAAGTTAACAGATACAGGTCTAAAAAAGAATCACCAGGTGACCCACATCGAACATTTCCTAATCGCATCATCCAAATATTATTCAGGGATTGACAAGACAAAAACAACAGCCGACTCAGTCGTCAAGTAGTCGCGACTGATATTTTTCCGCCGACATTGCGCAATTTTTTTTCACAAACGCTGGCCGATAATATTTTTTTACGGTAGAAGATGCATTTAAGTTCGGTGTTGCCGTAAAAATTTACAATGCAGGTCGTCTAGTTATTTTTGTTTGAGCTTAACCAAACTTTTGTTTTGGCCGACACCATCATGTTTGATTTACTCGGCAAGGAAAACATTAGGCCACCTCGAAAAACCCTTGATACACCGACACTGACAAAAAAAATGCTAGCCGACGTCGGCCAGGAAGGTTAAGCGATCGAGGTTTAAAACGGAAGCAGCATCGGATGACGCCGATCGAACATTTCCTAATAGACATCATCCAAATATTATTCAAAGATTGAATAGAAAATACAATAGCCAACATCGGTCGTTGTAAAACCTCGACTGATATTTTCAGCCTACATTTCACAATTGTTTTTACAAACGCTGGCCGATAATATTTTTTTTACGTTAGAGGATGGTTTTTTGTACGGTGTTGCCGTAAAAATTTACAATGTAGGCCAGCTAGGTTTTTTCATTTCAGATCAACCGAAGTTGTGTTTCGGCCGACACCGACATGTTTTCATTTGCTTGGCAAGGAAAACATTAGCCAACCTCGGCAATAAAACACATGATTGGCCGATACTGATCGAAAAAAATGCTAGCCGACGTCGGCCGGGAAAGTCAACCGATCGAGGTCTAAAAAAAAATCAACGGGTGACACCGATCGAAAATTTCCTAATCGACCTCATCCAAATATTATTCAGGGATTGAAAAGACAAAACAACAGCCCACATCAGTCGTTAAATAGCCGCGAATGATATTTTTCAGCCGACATTGCGCAATTGTTTTTACAAACGCTGGCTGCTAATATTTCTGTAGGGTAGAGGAAGTTTTTTGTTTGGTGTTGCCTAAAATATTCACACTATAGGTCGGCTACGGTTTTTCGTGCGAGCTCAACCGATGTTTTGTTTCAGACGACACCACCATGTTCTCATTTACTCGGCAAGGAAAATATTTTCCCACCTTTGAAAAAAAAATTATTCACCGATACTGATCGACAAATATGCTAGCCGACATCGGCCTGGAAAGTTAACAGATAGAGGTCTAAAAAAGAATCACCTGGTGACCCACATCGAACATTTCCTAATCGCATCATCCAAATATTATTCAGGGATTGACAAGACAAAAACAACAGCCAACTCAGTCGTCAAGTAGTCGCGACTGATATTTTTCAGCCGACATTGCACAATTTTTTTTCACTACGTCGGCCGGGAAAGTCAACCGATCGAGGTCTAAAAACAAATCAACGGGTGACACCGATCGAAAATTTCCTAATCGACATCATCCAAATATTATTCAGGGATTGAATAGACAAAACAACAGCCAACATCAGTCGTTAAATAGCCGCGACTGATATCTTTCAGCCGACATTGCGCAATTGTTTTTACAAACGCTGGCTGATAATATTTCTGTAAGGTAGAGGAAGTTTTTTTGTTTCGTGTTGCCTAAAATATTCACACTATAGGTCGGCTACGGTATTTCGTGCGAGCTCAACCAATGTTTTTTTTCAGACGACACCGCCATGTTCTCATTTACTCGGCAAGGAAAACATTTTCCCACCTTGGAAAAAAAAAATTATTCACCAATACTGATCGACAAAAATGCTAGCCGACATCGGCCAGGAAAGTTAACAGATACAGGTCTAAAAAAGAATCACCAGGTGACCCACATCGAACATTTCCTAATCGCATCATCCAAATATTATTCAGGGATTGACAAGACAAAAACAACAGCCGACTCAGTCGTCAAGTAGTCGCGACTGATATTTTTCCGCCGACATTGCGCAATTTTTTTTCACAAACGCTGGCCGATAATATTTTTTTACGGTAGAAGATGCATTTAAGTTCGGTGTTGCCGTAAAAATTTACAATGCAGGTCGTCTAGTTATTTTTGTTTGAGCTTAACCAAACTTTTGTTTTGGCCGACACCATCATGTTTGATTTACTCGGCAAGGAAAACATTAGGCCACCTCGAAAAACCCTTGATACACCGACACTGACAAAAAAAATGCTAGCCGACGTCGGCATGGAAGGTTAAGCGATCGAGGTTTAAAACGGAAGCATCATCCGATGACGCCGATCGAACATTTCCTAATAGACATAATCCAAATATTATTCAAAGATTGAATAAAAAATACATTAGCCGACATCGGTCGTTGTAGAACCTCGACTGATATTTTCAGCCGACATTGCGCAATTGTTTTTACAAACGCTGGCCGATAATATTTTTTTACGGTAGAGGATGGTTTTTTGTACGGTGTTGCCGTAAAAATTTACAATGTAGGCCAGCTAGGTTTTTTCGTTTCAAATCAACCGAAGTTGTGTTTCGGCCGACACCGGCATGTTTTCATTTGCTTGGCAAGGAAAACATTAGCCAACCTCGGCAATAAAACACATGATTGGCCGATACTGATCGAAAAAAATGCTAGCCGACGTCGGCCGGGAAAGTCAACCGATCGAGGTCTAAAAACAAATCAACGGGTGACACCGATCGAAAATTTCCTAATCGACATCATCCAAATATTATTCAGGGATTGAATAGACAAAACAACAGCCAACATCAGTCGTTAAATAGCCGCGACTGATATCTTTCAGCCGACATTGCGCAATTGTTTTTACAAACGCTGGCTGATAATATTTCTGTAAGGTAGAGGAAGTTTTTTTGTTTCGTGTTGCCTAAAATATTCACACTATAGGTCGGCTACGGTATTTCGTGCGAGCTCAACCAATGTTTTTTTTCAGACGACACCACCATGTTCTCATTTACTCGGCAAGGAAAACATTTTCCCACCTTGGAAAAAAAAAATTATTCGCCGATACTGATCGACAAAAATGCTAGCCGACATCGGCCAGGAAAGTTAACAGATAGAGGTCTAAAAAAGAATCACCAGGTGACCCACATCGAACATTTCCTAATCGCATCATCCAAATATTATTCAGGGATTGACAAGACAAAAACAACAGCCAACTCAGTCGTCAAGTAGTCGCGTCGCGACTGATATTTTTCAGCCGACATTGGCAATTTTTTTTCAAAAACGCTGGCCGATAATATTTTTTTACGGTAGAAGATGCGTTTAAGTTCGGTGTTGCCGTAAAAATTTACAATGCAGGTCGTCTAGGTATTTTTGTTTGAGCTTAACCAAACTTTTGTTTTGGCCGACACCATCATGTTTTCAATTACTCGGCAAGGAAAACATTAGCCCACCTCGAAAAACCCTTGATACACCGACACTGACAAAAAAAATGCTAGCCGACGTCGGCCAGGAAGGTTAAGCGATCGAGGTTTAAAACGGAAGCATCATCGGATGACGCCGATCGAACATTTCCTAATAGACATCATCCAAATATTATTCAAAGATTGAATAGAAAATACAATAGCCGACATCGGTCGTTGTAAAACCTCGACTGATATTTTCAGCCTACATTTCACAATTGTTTTTACAAACGCTGGCCGATAATATTTTTTTACGTTAGAGGATGGTTTTTTGTACGGTGTTGCCGTAAAAATTTACAATGTAGGCCAGCTAGGTTTTTTCGTTTCAGATCAACCGAAGTTGTGTTTCGGCCGACACCGACATGTTTTCATTTGCTTGGCAAGGAAAACATTAGCCAACCTCGGCAAAAAAACACATGATTGGCCGATACTGATCGAAAAAAATTCTTGCCGACGTCGGCCGGGAAAGTCAACCGATCGAGGTCTAAAAAAAAATCAACGGGTGAAACCGATCGAAAATTTCCTAATCGACCTCATCCAAATATTATTCAGGGATTGAAAAGACAAAACAACAGCCCACATCAGTCGTTAAATAGCCGCGACTGATATTTTTCAGCCGACATTGCGCAATTGTTTTTACAAACGCTGGCTGATAATATTTCTGTAGGGTAGAGGAGGTTTTCTTGTTTGGTGTTGCCTAAAATATTCACACTATAGGTCGGCTACGGTTTTTCGTGCGAGCTCAACCGATGTTTTTTTTTCAGACGACACCGCCATGTTCTCATTTACTCGGCAAGGAAAACATTTTCCCACCTTGGAAAAAAAAAATTATTCGCCGATACTGATCGACAAAAATGCTAGCTGACATCGGCCAGGAAAGTTAACAGATACAGGTCTAAAAAAGAATCACCAGGTGACCCACATCGAACATTTCCTAATCGCATCATCCAAATATTATTCAGGGATTGACAAGACAAAAACAACAGCCGACTCAGTCGTCAAGTAGTCGCGACTGATATTTTTCCGCCGACATTGCGCAATTTTTTTTCACAAACGCTGGCCGATAATATTTTTTTACGGTAGAAGATGCATTTAAGTTCGGTGTTGCCGTAAAAATTTACAATGCAGGTCGTCTAGTTATTTTTGTTTGAGCTTAACCAAACTTTTGTTTTGGCCGACACCATCATGTTTGATTTACTCGGCAAGGAAAACATTAGGCCACCTCGAAAAACCCTTGATACACCGACACTGACAAAAAAAATGCTAGCCGACGTCGGCCAGGAAGGTTAAGCGATCGAGGTTTAAAACGGAAGCAGCATCGGATGACGCCGATCGAACATTTCCTAATAGACATCATCCAAATATTATTCAAAGATTGAATAGAAAATACAATAGCCAACATCGGTCGTTGTAAAACCTCGACTGATATTTTCAGCCTACATTTCACAATTGTTTTTACAAACGCTGGCCGATAATATTTTTTTTACGTTAGAGGATGGTTTTTTGTACGGTGTTGCCGTAAAAATTTACAATGTAGGCCAGCTAGGTTTTTTCATTTCAGATCAACCGAAGTTGTGTTTCGGCCGACACCGACATGTTTTCATTTGCTTGGCAAGGAAAACATTAGCCAACCTCGGCAATAAAACACATGATTGGCCGATACTGATCGAAAAAAATGCTAGCCGACGTCGGCCGGGAAAGTCAACCGATCGAGGTCTAAAAAAAAATCAACGGGTGACACCGATCGAAAATTTCCTAATCGAACTCATCCAAATATTATTCAGGGATTGAAAAGACAAAACAACAGCCAACATCAGTCGTTAAATAGCCGCGACTGATATTTTTCAGCCGACATTGCGCAATTGTTTTTACAAACGCTGGCTGATAATATTTCTGTAGGGTAGAGGAGGTTTTTTTGTTTGGTGTTGCCTAAAATATTCACACTATAGGTCGGCTACGGTTTTTCGTGCGAGCTCAACCGATGTTTTTTTTCAGACGACACCGCCATGTTCTCATTTACTCGGCAAGGAAAACATTTTCCCACCTTGGAAAAAAAAAATTATTCACCAATACTGATCGACAAAAATGCTAGCCGACATCGGCCAGGAAAGTTAACAGATACAGGTCTAAAAAAGAATCACCAGGTGACCCACATCGAACATTTCCTAATCGCATCATCCAAATATTATTCAGGGATTGACAAGACAAAAACAACAGCCGACTCAGTCGTCAAGTAGTCGCGACTGATATTTTTCCGCCGACATTGCGCAATTTTTTTTCACAAACGCTGGCCGATAATATTTTTTTACGGTAGAAGATGCATTTAAGTTCGGTGTTGCCGTAAAAATTTACAATGCAGGTCGTCTAGTTATTTTTGTTTGAGCTTAACCAAACTTTTGTTTTGGCCGACACCATCATGTTTGATTTACTCGGCAAGGAAAACATTAGGCCACCTCGAAAAACCCTTGATACACCGACACTGACAAAAAAAATGCTAGCCGACGTCGGCATGGAAGGTTAAGCGATCGAGGTTTAAAACGGAAGCATCATCCGATGACGCCGATCGAACATTTCCTAATAGACATAATCCAAATATTATTCAAAGATTGAATAAAAAATACATTAGCCGACATCGGTCGTTGTAGAACCTCGACTGATATTTTCAGCCGACATTGCGCAATTGTTTTTACAAACGCTGGCCGATAATATTTTTTTACGGTAGAGGATGGTTTTTTGTACGGTGTTGCCGTAAAAATTTACAATGTAGGCCAGCTAGGTTTTTTCGTTTCAATCAACCGAAGTTGTGTTTCGGCCGACACCGGCATGTTTTCATTTGCTTGGCAAGGAAAACATTAGCCAACCTCGGCAATAAAACACATGATTGGCCGATACTGATCGAAAAAAATGCTAGCCGACGTCGGCCGGGAAAGTCAACCGATCGAGGTCTAAAAACAAATCAACGGGTGACACCGATCGAAAATTTCCTAATCGACATCATCCAAATATTATTCAGGGATTGAATAGACAAAACAACAGCCAACATCAGTCGTTAAATAGCCGCGACTGATATCTTTCAGCCGACATTGCGCAATTGTTTTTACAAACGCTGGCTGATAATATTTCTGTAAGGTAGAGGAAGTTTTTTTGTTTCGTGTTGCCTAAAATATTCACACTATAGGTCGGCTACGGTATTTCGTGCGAGCTCAACCAATGTTTTTTTTCAGACGACACCACCATGTTCTCATTTACTCGGCAAGGAAAACATTTTCCCACCTTGGAAAAAAAAAATTATTCGCCGATACTGATCGACAAAAATGCTAGCCGACATCGGCCAGGAAAGTTAACAGATAGAGGTCTAAAAAAGAATCACCAGGTGACCCACATCGAACATTTCCTAATCGCATCATCCAAATATTATTCAGGGATTGACAAGACAAAAACAACAGCCAACTCAGTCGTCAAGTAGTCGCGTCGCGACTGATATTTTTCAGCCGACATTGGCAATTTTTTTTCAAAAACGCTGGCCGATAATATTTTTTTACGGTAGAAGATGCGTTTAAGTTCGGTGTTGCCGTAAAAATTTACAATGCAGGTCGTCTAGGTATTTTTGTTTGAGCTTAACCAAACTTTTGTTTTGGCCGACACCATCATGTTTTCAATTACTCGGCAAGGAAAACATTAGCCCACCTCGAAAAACCCTTGATACACCGACACTGACAAAAAAAATGCTAGCCGACGTCGGCCAGGAAGGTTAAGCGATCGAGGTTTAAAACGGAAGCATCATCGGATGACGCCGATCGAACATTTCCTAATAGACATCATCCAAATATTATTCAAAGATTGAATAGAAAATACAATAGCCGACATCGGTCGTTGTAAAACCTCGACTGATATTTTCAGCCTACATTTCACAATTGTTTTTACAAACGCTGGCCGATAATATTTTTTTACGTTAGAGGATGGTTTTTTGTACGGTGTTGCCGTAAAAATTTACAATGTAGGCCAGCTAGGTTTTTTCGTTTCAGATCAACCGAAGTTGTGTTTCGGCCGACACCGACATGTTTTCATTTGCTTGGCAAGGAAAACATTAGCCAACCTCGGCAAAAAAACACATGATTGGCCGATACTGATCGAAAAAAATTCTTGCCGACGTCGGCCGGGAAAGTCAACCGATCGAGGTCTAAAAAAAAATCAACGGGTGAAACCGATCGAAAATTTCCTAATCGACCTCATCCAAATATTATTCAGGGATTGAAAAGACAAAACAACAGCCCACATCAGTCGTTAAATAGCCGCGACTGATATTTTTCAGCCGACATTGCGCAATTGTTTTTACAAACGCTGGCTGATAATATTTCTGTAGGGTAGAGGAGGTTTTCTTGTTTGGTGTTGCCTAAAATATTCACACTATAGGTCGGCTACGGTTTTTCGTGCGAGCTCAACCGATGTTTTTTTTCAGACGACACCGCCATGTTCTCATTTACTCGGCAAGGAAAACATTTTCCCACCTTGGAAAAAAAAAATTATTCGCCGATACTGATCGACAAAAATGCTAGCTGACATCGGCCAGGAAAGTTAACAGATACAGGTCTAAAAAAGAATCACCAGGTGACCCACATCGAACATTTCCTAATCGCATCATCCAAATATTATTCAGGGATTGACAAGACAAAAACAACAGCCGACTCAGTCGTCAAGTAGTCGCGACTGATATTTTTCCGCCGACATTGCGCAATTTTTTTTCACAAACGCTGGCCGATAATATTTTTTTACGGTAGAAGATGCATTTAAGTTCGGTGTTGCCGTAAAAATTTACAATGCAGGTCGTCTAGTTATTTTTGTTTGAGCTTAACCAAACTTTTGTTTTGGCCGACACCATCATGTTTGATTTACTCGGCAAGGAAAACATTAGGCCACCTCGAAAAACCCTTGATACACCGACACTGACAAAAAAAATGCTAGCCGACGTCGGCCAGGAAGGTTAAGCGATCGAGGTTTAAAACGGAAGCAGCATCGGATGACGCCGATCGAACATTTCCTAATAGACATCATCCAAATATTATTCAAAGATTGAATAGAAAATACAATAGCCAACATCGGTCGTTGTAAAACCTCGACTGATATTTTCAGCCTACATTTCACAATTGTTTTTACAAACGCTGGCCGATAATATTTTTTTTACGTTAGAGGATGGTTTTTTGTACGGTGTTGCCGTAAAAATTTACAATGTAGGCCAGCTAGGTTTTTTCATTTCAGATCAACCGAAGTTGTGTTTCGGCCGACACCGGCATGTTTTCATTTGCTTGGCAAGGAAAACATTAGCCAACCTCGGCAATAAAACACATGATTGGCCGATACTGATCGAAAAAAATGCTAGCCGACGTCGGCCGGGAAAGTCAACCGATCGAGGTCTAAAAAAAAATCAACGGGTGACACCGATCGAAAATTTCCTAATCGAACTCATCCAAATATTATTCAGGGATTGAAAAGACAAAACAACAGCCAACATCAGTCGTTAAATAGCCGCGACTGATATTTTTCAGCCGACATTGCGCAATTGTTTTTACAAACGCTGGCTGATAATATTTCTGTAGGGTAGAGGAGGTTTTTTTGTTTGGTGTTGCCTAAAATATTCACACTATAGGTCGGCTACGGTTTTTCGTGCGAGCTCAACCGATGTTTTTTTTCAGACGACACCGCCATGTTCTCATTTACTCGGCAAGGAAAACATTTTCCCACCTTGGAAAAAAAAAATTATTCACCAATACTGATCGACAAAAATGCTAGCCGACATCGGCCAGGAAAGTTAACAGATACAGGTCTAAAAAAGAATCACCAGGTGACCCACATCGAACATTTCCTAATCGCATCATCCAAATATTATTCAGGGATTGACAAGACAAAAACAACAGCCGACTCAGTCGTCAAGTAGTCGCGACTGATATTTTTCCGCCGACATTGCGCAATTTTTTTTCACAAACGCTGGCTGATAATATTTTTTTACGGTAGAAGATGCGTTTAAGTTCGGTGTTGCCGTAAAAATTTACAATGCAGGTCGTCTAGGTATTTTTGTTTGAGCTTAACCAAACTTTTGTTTTGGCCGACACCATCATGTTTTCAATTACTCGGCAAGGAAAACATTAGCCCACCTCGAAAAACCCTTGATACACCGACACTGACAAAAAAAATGCTAGCCGACGTCGGCCAGGAAGGTTAAGCGATCGAGGTTTAAAACGGAAGCATCATCGGATGACGCCGATCGAACATTTCCTAATAGACATCATCCAAATATTATTCAACGATTGAATAGAAAATACAATAGCCAACATCGGTCGTTGTAAAACCTCGACTGATATTTTCAGCCTACATTTCACAATTGTTTTTACAAACGCTGGCCGATAATATTTTTTTACGTTAGAGGATGGTTTTTTGTACGGTGTTGCCGTAAAAATTTACAATGTAGGCCAGCTAGGTATTTTCGTTTCAGATCAACCGAAGTTGTGTTTCGGCCGACACCAGCATGTTTTCATTTGCTTGGCAAGGAAAACATTAGTCAACCTCGGCAAAAAAACATGATTGACGAATACTGATCGAAAAAAATGCTAGCCGACATTGGCCGGGAAAGACAACCGATCTAGGTCTAAAAAAAAATCACAGGTTGACACCGATCGATAATTTCCTAATCGACATCATCCAAATATTATTCATGGATTGAATAGACAAAACAACAGCCAACATCAGTCGTTAAATAGCCGCGACTGATATTTTTCAGCCGACATTGCACAATTGTTTTTACAAGTTCTGGCTGATAATATTTCTGTAGGGTAGAGGAAGTTTTTTTGTTTGGTGTTGCCTAAAATATTCACACTATAGGTCAGCTACGGTTTTTCGTGCGAACTCAACCGATGTTTTTTTTTCAGACGACACCGCCATGTTCTCATTTACTCGGCAAAGAAAACATTTTCCCACCTTGGAAAAAAAAATTATTCACCGATACTGGTCGACAAAAATGCTAGCCGACATCGGCCAGGAAAGTTAACAGATAGAGGTCTAAAAAAGAATCACCTGGTGACCCACATCAAACATTTCCTAATCGCATCATCCAAATATTATTCAGGGATTGACAAGACAAAAACAACAGCCAACTCAGTCGTCAAGTAGTCGCGACTGATATTTTTCAGCCGACATTGCGCAATTTTTTTTCACAAACGCTGGCTGATAATATTTTTTTACGGTAGAGGATGCGTTTAAGTTCGGTGTTGCCGTAAAAATTTACAATGCAGGTCGGCTAGGTATTTTTGTTTGAGCTTAACCAAACTTTTGTTTTGGCCGACACCATCATGTTTTCATTTACTCGGCAAGGAAAACATTAGCCCACCTCGACAAACCCTTGATTCACCGACACTGACAAAAAAAATGCTAGCCGACGTCGGCCAGGAAAGTTTAGCGATCGAGGTTTAAAACGAAAGCATCATCGGATGACGCCGATCGAACATTTCCTAATAGACATCATCCAAATATTATTCAAAGATTGAATAGAAAATACAATAGCCGACATCGGTCGTTGTAAAACCTCGACTGATATTTTCAGCCGACATTGCGCAATTGTTTTTACAAACGCTGGCCGATAATATTTTTTTACCGTAGAGGATAGTTTTTTGTACGGTGTTGCCGTAAAAATTTACAATGTAGGCCAGCTAGGTTTTTTCGTTTCAGATCAACCGAAGTTGTGTTTCGGGCGACACCGGCATGTTTTCATTTGCTTGGCAAGGAAAACATTAGCCAACCTCGGCAAAAAAACATGATTGACCGATACTGATCGAAAAAAATGCTAGCCGACGTCGGCCGGGAAAGACAACCGATCTAGGTCTAAAAAAAAATCACCGGCTGACACCGATCGAAAATTTCCTAATCGACATCATCCAAATATTATTCATGGATTGAATAGACAAAACAACAGCCAACATCAGTCATTAAATAGCCGCGACTGATATTTTTCAGCCGACATTGCGCAATTGTTTTTACAAACGCTGGCTGATAATATTTCGGTAGGGTAGAGGAAGTTTTTTTGTTTGGTGTTGCCTAAAATATTCACACTATAGGTCGGCTACGGTTTTTCGTGCGAGCTCAACCGATGTTTTGTTTCAGACGACACCGCCATGTTCTCATTTACTCGGCAAGGAAAATATTTTCCCACCTTGGAAAAAAAAATTATTCACCAATACTGATCGAAAAAAATGCTAGCCGACATCGGCCAGGAAAGATAACAGATAGAGGTCTAAAAAAGAATCACCTGGTGACCCACATCGAACATTTCCTAATCGCATCATCCAAATATTATTCAGGGATTGACAAGACAAAAAAATCCGCGAACTCAGTCGTCAAGTAGTCGCGACTGATATTTTTCAGCCGACATTGCACAATTTTTTTTCACTACGTCAGCCGGGAAAGTCAACCGATCGAGGTCTAAAAAAAAATCAACGGGTGACACCGATCGAATATTTCCTAATCGACATCATCCAAATATTATTATTCAGGGATTGAATAGACAAAACAACAGCCAACATCAGTCGTTAAATAGCTGCGACTGATATTTTTCAGCCGACATTGCGCAATTGTTTTTACAAACGCTGGCTGATAATAATTCTGTAGGGTAGAGGAAGTTTTTTTGTTTGGTGTTGCCTAAAATATTCACACTATAGGTCGGCTACGGTTTTTCGTGCGAACTCAACCGATGTTTTTTTTTTCAGACGACACCGCCATGTTCTCATTTACTCGGCAAAGAAAACATTTTCCCACCTTGGAAAAAAAAATTATTCACCGATACTGATCAACAAAAATGCTAGCCGACATCGGCCAGGAAAGTTAACAGATAGAGGTCTAAAAAAGAATCACGTGGTGACCCACATCTAACATTTCCTAATCGCATCATCCAAATATTATTCAGGGATTAACAAGACAAAAACAGCAGCCAACTCAGTCGTCAAGTAGTCGCGACTGATATATTTCAGCCGACATTGCGCAATTTTTTTTCACAAACGCTGGCCGATAATATTTTTTTACGGTAGAGGATGCGTTTAAGTTCGGTGTTGCCGTAAAAATTTACAATGCAGGTCGGCTAGGTATTTTTGTTTGAGCTTAACCAAACTTTTGTTTTGGCCGACACCATCATGTTTTCATTTACTCGGCAAGGAAAACATTAGCCGACCTCGAAAAACCCTTGATTCACCGACACTGACAAAAAAAATGCTAGCCGACGTCGACCAGGAAAGTTAAGCGATCGAGGTTTAAAACGGAAGCATCATCGGATGACGCCGATCGAACATTTCCTAATAGACATCATCCAAATATTATTCAAAGATTGAATAGAAAATACAATAGCCGACATCGGTCGTTGTAAAACCTCGACTGATATTTTCAGCTGACATTGCGCAATTGTTTTTACAAACGCTGGCCGATAATATTTTTTTAAGGTAGAGGATGGTTTTTTGTACGGTGTTGCCGTAAAAATTTACAATTTAGGCAAGCTAGGTTTCTACGTTTCAGATCAACCGAAGCTGTGTTTCGGCCGACACCGGCATGTTTTCATTTGCTTGGCAAGGAAAACATTCGGCTAAAAAACATGATTGACCGATACTGATCGAAAAAAATGCTAGCCGACGTCGGCCGGGAAAGACAACCGATCTAGGTCTAAAAATAAATTACCAGGTGAAACCGATCGAAAATTTCCTAATCGACATCATCCAAATATTATTCATGGATTGAATAGACAAAACAACAGCCAACATCAGTCGTTAAATAGCCGCGACTGATATTTTTCAGCCGACATTGCGCAATTGTTTTTACAAACGCTGGTTGATAATATTTCTGTAGGGTAGAGGAAGTTTTTTGTTTGGTGTTGCCTAAAATATTCACACTATAGGTCGGCTACGGTTTTTCGTGCGAGCTCAACCGATATTTTGTTTCAGACGACACCGCCATGTTCTCATTTACTCGGCAAGGAAAATATTTTCCCACCTTTGAAAAAAAAATTATTCACCGATACTGATCGACAAAAATGCTAGCCGACATCAGCCTGAAAAGTTAACAGATAGAGGTCTAAAAAAGAATCACCTGGTGACCCACATCGAACATTTCCTAATCGCATCATCCAAATATTATTCAGGGATTGACAAGACAAAAACAACAGCCAACTCAGTCGTCAAGTAGTCGCGACTGATATTTTTCAGCCGACATTGCACAATTTTTTTTCAATACGTCGGCCAGGAAAGTCAACCGATCGAGGTCTAAAAAAAAATCAACGGGTGACACCGATCGAAAATTTCCTAATCGACATCATGCAAATATTATTCAGGGATTGAATAGACAAAACAACAGCCAACATCAGTCTTTAAATAGCCGCGACTGATATTTTTCAGCCGACATTGCGCAATTGTTTTTACAAACGCTGGCTGATAATATTTCTGTAGGGTAGAGGAAGTTTTTTTGTTTGGTGTTGCCTTAAATATTCACACTATAGGTCGGCTACGGTTTTTCGTGCGAGCTCAACCGATGTTTTTTTTCAGACGACACCGCCATGTTCTCATTTACTCGGCAAGGAAAACATTTTCCCACCTTGGAAAAAAAAATTATTCACCGATACTGATCGACAAAAATGCTAGCCGACATCGGCCAGGAAAGTTAACAGATAGAGGTCTAAAAAAGAATCACCTGGTGACCCACATCGAACATTTCCTAATCGCATCATCCAAATATTATTCAGGGATTGACAAGACAAAAACAACAGCCAACTCAGTCGTCAAGTAGTCGCGACTGATGTTTTTCAGCCGACATTGCGCAATTTTTTTTCACAAACGCTGGCTGATAATATTTCTGTAGGGTAGAGGAAGTTTTTTTGTTTGGTGTTGCCTAAAATATTCACACTATAGGTCGGCTACGGTTTTTCGTGCGAGCTCAACCGATGTTTTTTTTCAGACGACACCGCCATGTTCTCATTTACTCGGCAAGGAAAACATTTTCCCACCTTGGAAAAAAAAATTATTGTTTGAGCTAGGTATTTTTTATGAGAATCTTGAAAATGGCCAAATACAGGCTAAAAGCCCAAGTGGAGAAGGACGAAGGCTCAAGTGGAGAAGGACAAAGCCCCCGAGTGGAGAAGGATGAAGGCCCAGAGGCAAAGACACTATCAAGACTATTAATTGTTGCTGAAGGCCCAAACTAATTTGAAGGCTCAAGTTAAATAAGTTTTTAGTTATAATTTATTCTTATTGTAATTTTGGCCCAAACATTTTAGAAGGCCCATGTCTATTTTTATCTTTTTGTTCAGCTACTCTATAAGTATTGGTTTTTGTTTTGAATAAAAAAACTTTTGGCATTTGATAAAATTGGGTGAGAGTTTCTCTCTAGGTTCCTTGTTGAACCAATTATTAGACTTATCAAGGTAATCCTGGTGGCGTCTACCCTGACTTATCTTCCTTCACTGGAAGTGGCGTCTACCTAGACTTATCTTCCTTCATTGGAAGTGGCGTCTACCCTGACTTATCTTCCTTCACCGGAAGTGGCGTCTACCCTAACTTATCTTCCTTCACCGGAAGTGGCGTCATCCAAACCTTCGTAGCCTGTATCAAACGATCCGCTCCTACTCAGGTTCACATCATCTGGTATCAGAGCTTCAGCTCTTGATACAGGTTCTATCTTATCCTATTATTTTCTTTGTAATTTGTCCAGGTTCGTTGTTTGTCTTTGTTCTGTTATTTGTGTTCTTGTTTGTGTCTTTGTTTCGTTCTTGTTCTTGTCACGTTTTTGTTCTTGTTCTTGTTTCTTGTGTCTTTCAGACTTTGTGTCAAAAAAAAATCTGTTTGAGTTTTATTTCAAGTTAAAAAAAATTGCAGAAATTTTTTTTAAAAAAGAGAAGAAAACAAAAAAAAAAGAAAAGAAAGTGGGGTGTTTGATCTTTGAACACGAAATTGAGGAAGTTAGAGGCTTTTTTTTGGCAGAAAATCGTGTACCAAATCCCCTTATCTAGATTCTCCTCTGAATTCTGAGCGTTTTGATATATAGTGGGCCTCAAACAGACAATCGTAGCAAAAGTTATGAGCATTTGAAGTTTACTTGTCATATTTGTTATCTTATCTGCTATCCTATCTATTATCTTATTTATTATCATATCTGTTATCCAAATTAAATCTAATTTGTTATCCAAATCTGATCTGTTCTCCAAATCAAATCAAATCAAAATTTGTTATCCAAATCAAATCAAGTCTAATCTGTTATCTAAATCAAATCCAATCTGCTATCCAAATCAAATCTAAATCCAAATCAAGTCTAATCTGTTAACCAAAATCAAATCTAATTTGTTATCCAAATTAAATCTGATTTGTTATCCAAATTAAATCTGCTACACAGTATGTGATAATTAAACTGTCTTCCCTGTTATATACCTTGTGTGTCTAATTTGATTCATCCAGGAACTTAAGAGGGAGTGAGTGGTAAAAGGCAAGAGTGAAAACATCACACAAAAGCCTATATTGAGAGCATCAAACACGAGTGAACTACCATCAAAGAGAGAAACACGTGAGTAGAGTGTGGTGAGGTCCTGAATTTTTTTTTTAATTTACTACAAAATTCTTTGTTCCTTAATCATGGCAAGAGCTGGTGACAATGGTGGTGTATATCATCAACTGGACGAATCTCATCGCTTATTTCTGGACGCGTGGACTACACAAATGCAACGTTTGTTGAACCGTAACAAAGAAGAGCCCTACAGACGAATAGCCAAATCTTCCTCATTTACTCTTAAACCTCTATCCCCTAGAGAAGTGTGTGATGACCAAATCAGAATGAGAGAAAAGAGAGAACAAGAGAAAGAAAATAGTGAGGCACCACAAAGGAATATGAAAAAGACGAGTGATACACCCGAGGAAAAGAGTGATACACAAGAGAGAGAGTGATAATTCTAATCAGTTAACTATTTATGTTTCTCCTAGTGTTCAACCCTTATTGCAGGAATTTAAAGATGTCTTTCCCAAGGAGATTCCTCATGGACTGCCACCTTCAAGAAGCATAGAACATCAAGTTGATCTCCTTCTAGAAGCTTCATTGCCTAACAAGCCAACTTACAACAGCAAGCCCCAAGAGACTCAGCATAAGGATGCAAAGGTCAAAGTTGAGTATGTGAAAACATTGTATGACCAAGTGAAGGTGCAAATTGCAAAGAAGAATGAAAGTTATACTAAGCAAGCCAACAAGAAAAGGAAGGAAGTGGTACTTGAACCTGGTGATGATCCTGGACATTTGAGGGCAAATGTTTTCCAAGAAGGAGGGAATGATGAGAATCCTGAAATTGGCCAAATACAAGCTAAAAGCCCAAGTGGAGAAGGACGAAGGCTCAAGTGGAGAAGGACAAAGCCCCCGAGTGGAGAAGGATGAAGGCCCAAGTGGAGAAGGATGAAGGCCCAGAGGCAAAGACATTATCAAGACTATTAATTGTTGCTGATGGCCCAAACTAATTTGAAGGCTCAAGTTAAATAAGTTTTTAGTTATAATTTATTTTTATTGTAATTTAGGCCCAAACTGTTTAGAAGGCCCATGTCTATTTTTATCTTTTTGTTCAGCTACACTATAAGTATTGGTTTTTGTTTTGAATAAAAATACTTTTGGCATTTGATAAAATTGGGTGAGAGTTTCTCTCTAGGTTCCTTGTTGAACCAATTATCAGACTTATCAAGGTAATCCTTGTGGCGTCTACCCTAACTTATCTTCCTTCACTGGAAGTGGCGTCTACCCAGACTTATCTTCCTTCATTGGAAGTGGCGTCTACCCTGACTTATCTTCCTTCACCGGAAGTGGCGTCTACCCTGACTTATCTTCCTTCACCGGAAGTGGCGTCATCCAAACCTTCGTATCCTGTATCAAACGATCCGCTCCTACTCAGGTTCACATCACAAATATTATTCAAAGATTGAATGGAAAATACAATAGCCGACATCGGTCATTGTAAAACCTCGACTGATATTTTCAGCCGACATTGTGCAATTATTTTTACTAACGCTGGCCGATAATATTTTTTTACGGTAGAGGATGGTTTTTTGTACGCTGTTGCCGTAAAAATTTACAATGTAGGCCAGCTAGGTTTTTTCGTTTCAGCTCAACCGAAGTTGTGTTTCGGCTGACACCGGCATGTTTTCATTTGCTTGGCAAGGAAAACATTAGCCAACCTCGGCAAAAAAACATGATTGACCGATACTGATCGAAAAAAATGCTAGCCGACGTCGGCCGGTAAAGTCAACCGATCGAGGTCTAAAAAAAAATCACCGGGTGACACCGATCGAAAATTTCCTAATCGACATCATCCAAATATTATTCAGGGATTGAATAGACAAAACAACAGCCAACATCAGTCGTTAAATAGCCGCGACTGATCTTTTTCAGCCGACATTGCGCAATTGTTTTTACAAATGCTGGCTGATAATATTTCTGTAGGGTAGGGGAAGTTTTTTTGTTTGGTGTTGCCTAAAATATTCACACTATAGGTCGGCTACGGTTTTTCGTGCGAGCTCAACCGATGTTTTTTTTCAAACGACACCGCCATGTTCTCATTTACTCGGCAAGGAAAACATTTTCCAACCTTGGAAAAAAAAATTATTAAGCGATACTGATCGACGAAAATGCTAGCCGACATCAGCCAGGAAAGTTAACAGATAGAGGTCTAAAAAAGAATCACCTGGTGACCCACATCGAACATTTCCTAATCGCATCATCCAAATATTATACAGGGATTGACAAGACAAAAACAACAGCCAACTCAGTCGTCAAGTAGTCGCGACTGATATTTTTCAGCCGACATTGCGCAATTTTTTTTCACAAACGCTGGCCGATAATATTTTTTTACGGTAGAGGATGCTTTTAAGTTTGGTGTTGCCGTAAAAATTTACAATGCAGGTCGGCTAGGTATTTTTGTTTGAGCTTAACCAAACTTTTGTTTTGGCCGACACCATCATGTTTTCATTTACTCGGCAGGGAAAACATTAGCCCACCTCGAAAAACCCTTGATTCACCGACACTGACAAAAAAATGCTAGCCGACGTAGGCCAGGAAAGTTAAGCGATCGAGGATTAAAACAGAAGCATCATCGGATGACGCCGATCGAACATTTCCTAATAGACATCATACAAATATTATTCAAAGATTGAATAGAAAATACAATAGCCAACATCGGTCGTTGTAAAACCTCGACTGATATTTTCAGCCGACATTGCGCAATTGTTTTTACAAACGCTGGCCGATAATATTTTTTTACGGTAGAGGATGGTTTTTTGTACGCTGTTGCCGTAAAAATTTACAATGTAGGCCAGCTAGGTTTTTTCGTTTTAGCTCAACCGAAGTTGTGTTTCGGCCGACACCGGCATGTTTTCATTTGCTTGGCAAGGAAAACATTAGCCAACCACGGCAAAAAAACATGATTGACCGATACTGATCGAAAAAAATGCTAGCCGACGTCGGCCGGGAAAGTCAACCGATCGAGGTCTAAAAAAAAATCACCGGGTGACACCGATCGAAAATTTCCTAATCGACATCATCCAAATATTATTCAGGGATTGAATAGACAAAACAACAGCCAACATCAGTCGTTAAATAGCCGCGACTGATATTTTTCAGCCGACATTGCACAATTGTTTTTACAAACTCTGGCTGATAATATTTCTGTAGGGTAGAGGAAGTTTTTTTGTTTGGTGTTGCCTAAAATATTCACACTATAGGTCAGCTACGTTTTTTCGTGCGAACTCAACCGATGTTTTTTTTTCAGACGACACCGCCATGTTCTCATTTACTCGCAAGGAAAACATTTTCCCACCTTGGAAAAAAAAATTATTCACCGATACTGATCGACAAAAATGCTAGCCGACATCGGCCAGGAAAGTTAACAGATAGAGGTCGAAAAAAGAATCCCCTGGTGACCCACATCGAACATTCAGGGATTGACAAGACAAAACAACAGCCAACTCAGTCGTCAAGTAGTCGCGACTGATATTTTTTAGCCGACATTGTGATGTGAACCTTACGAGGCGGATCGCTTGATACAAGCTACGAAGGTTTGGATGACGCCACTTCCGGTGAAGGAAGATAAGTCAGGGTAGACGCCACTTCCAATGAAGGAAGATAAGTCAGGGTAGACGCCACAAGGATTACCTTGATAAGTCTGATATTGGTTCAACAAGGAACCCAGAGAGAAACTCTCACCCAATTTTATCAAAATGCCAAAAGTTTTTTTATTCAAAACAAAAACCAATACTTATAGTGTAGCTGAACTAAAAGATAAAAATAGACATGGGCCTTCTAAACAGTTTGGGCCAAAATTATAATAAAAATAAATTATAACTAAAAACTTATTTAACTTGAACCTTCAAATTAGTTTGGGCCTTCAGCAACAATTAATAGTCTTGATAGTGTCTTTGCCTCTGGGCCTTCATCCTTCTCCACTCGGGGGCTTTGTCCTTCTCCACTTGGGCCTTCGTCCTTCTCCACAAGGGCCTTTAGTCTGTATTTGGCCAGTTTCATGATTCTCATCATTCCCTCCTTCTTGGAAAACATTTGTCCTCAAATGTCTAGGATCATCACCGGGTTCAACTACCACTTCCTTCCTTTTCTTGTTGACTTGCTTGGCATAGCTTTCATTCTTCTTTGCAATTTGCACCCTCACTTGGTGATACAATCTTTTCACATTCTGAACTTTGGCATGTGCATCCTTACGTTGAGTCTCTTGGGGATTGCTTTTGTAAGTTGGCCTGTTAGGCAATGAAGCTCCGGGGAGGAGATCAACTTGATGTTCTATGCCTCTTGAAGGTGGCAGTCCATGAGGAATCTCCTTAGGAAAGACATTTTTAAATTCCTGTAATAAGGGTTGAACACTAGGAGAAATAGAAATAGTAAACTCATTAGAATTATCAATAGAAATTTTACTGTCTTTGCAATACTGTAGATTGAGTTGTTCATGAGCAGGTAACACTTTCCTCACTTCACTCGCTTTGCAAAATAATTAAATTTTCTCTCATGTGTATCACTCTCTCTCTCTTATGTGTATCACTCTTTTCCTCGGGTGTATCACTCTTCTTTTTCATATTCCTTTGTGGTGCCTCCCTATTTTCTTTCTCTTGTTCTCTCTTTTCTCTCATTCTGATTTGGTCATCACACACTTCTCTAGGGGATAGAGGTTTTAAGAGTAAACGAGGAAGATTTGGCTATTCGTCTGTAGGGCTCTTCTTTGTTACGGTTCAACAAACGTTGCATTTGTGTAGTCCTCGCATCCAGAAATAAGCGCTGAGATTCGTCCAGTTGATGATATACACCACCATTGTCACCAGCTCTTGCCATGATTAAGGAACAAAGAATTTTGCAGTAAATAAAAAAAAATTAAGAACCTCACCACACTCTACTCACGTGTTTCTCTCTTTGATGGTAGTTCACTCGTGTTTGATGCTCTCAATATAGGCTTTTGTGGGATGTTTTCACTCTTGCCTTTTACCACTCACTCCCTCTTAAGTTCTTGGATGAATCAAATTAGACACACAAGGTATATAACAGGAAAGACAGTTTAATTATCACAGACTGTGTAGCAAATTTAATTTGGATAACAAATCAGATTTGATTTTGGTTAACAGATTAGACTTGATTTGGATAACAGATTAGACTTGATTTGGATAGCAGATTGGATTTGATTTGGATAACAGACTAGACTTGATTTGATTTGGATAACAAATTTTGATTTGATTTGATTTGGATAACATATCAGATTTGGATAACAAATTATATTTAATTTGGATAATAGATATGATAACAAATAAGATAATAGATAGAATAGCAGATAAGATAACAGATATGACAAGTAAACTTCAAATGCTCATAACTTTTGCTACGGTTGTCTGTTTGAGGCCCACTATATATCAAAACGCTCAGAATTCAGAAGAGAATCCAGATATGCACAATTTTCAGCCAAAAAAAGCCTCTAACTGCCTCAATTTCGTGTTCAAAGATCAAACACCCACTTTTTCTTTTTTCTCTTTCTTCTTTTCTTCTCTTTTTATTTCAAAATTTCTGCAACTTTTTTTTTTACTTGAAACAGAACTCAAACAATTTTTTTTTTACACAAAGTCTGAAAGATACTAGAAACAAGAACAACAACCAGAACACAAACGTGACAAGAACAAGAACGAAACAAAGACACAAACAAGAACGCAACAAGACGCAAACAAGAAAACAAATAACAGAACAAGGACAAAACATGAACCTGCACAAATTACAAAGAAAAATAATAGGATAAGATAGAACCTGTATCAAGAGCCGAAGCTCTGATACCAGATGATGCGAACCTGCGTAGGAGCGGATCACTTGATACAGGCTACGAAGGTTTGGATGACGCCACTTCCGGTGAAGGAAGATAAGTCAAGGTAGACGCCACTTCCGGTGAAGGAAGATAAGTCAGGGTAGACGCCACTTCCAATGAAGGAAGATAAGTCAGGGTAGACGCCACAAGGATTACCTTGATAAGTCTGATATTGGTTCAACAAGGAACCCAGAGAGAAACTCTCACCCAATTTTATCAAAATGCCAAAAGTTTTTTTATTCAAAACAAAAACCAATACTTATAGTGTAGCTGAAATAAAAGATAAAAATAGACCATGAGCCTTCTAAACAGTTTGGGCCAAAATTACAAAAAAAATAAATTATAACTAAAAACTTATTTAACTTGAGCCTTCAAATTAGTTTGGGCCTTCAACAACAATTAATAGTCTTGATAGTGTCTTTGCCTCTGGGCCTTCATCCTTCTCCACATGGGCCTTCATCCTTCTCCACTCGGGGGCTTTGTCCTTCTCCACTTGGGCCTTCGTCCTTCTCCACTTGGGCCTTTAGTCTGTATTTGGCCAGTTTCATGATTCTCATCACATTGCGCAATTTTTTTTCACAAACGCTGGCCGATAATATTTTTTTACGGTAGAGGATACGTTTAAGTTCGGTGTTGCCGTAAAAATTTACAATGTAGGTCGGCTAGGTATTTTTGTTTGAGCTTAACCAAACTTTTGTTTTGGCCGACACCATCATGTTTCCATTTACTTGGCAAGGAAAACATTAGCCCACCTCGAAAAACCCTTGATTCATCGACACTGACAAAAAAAATGCTAGCCGAAGTCGGCCAGGAAAGTTAAGTGATCGAGGTTTAAAACGGAAGCATCATCGGATGACGCCGATCGAACATTTCCTAATAGACATCATCCAAAAATTAATCAAAGATTGAATAGAAAATACAATAGCCGACATCGGTCGTTGTAAAACCTCGACTGATATTTTCAGCCGACATTGCGCAATTGTTTTTACAAATGCTGGCCGATAATATTTTTTTACGGTAGAGGATGGTTTTTTGTACGGTGTTGCCGTAAAAATTTACAATGTAGGCCAGCTAGGTTTTTTCGTTTCAGCTCAACCGAAGTTGTGTCTCGGCCGACACCGGCATGTTTTCATTTGCTTGGCATGGAAAACATTAGCCAACCTCGGCGAAAAAACATGATTGACCGATACTGATCGAAAAAAATGCTAGCCGACGTTGGCCGGGAAAGTTAACCGATCGAGGTCTAAAAAAAAATCACCGGGTGACACCGATCGAAAATTTCCTAATAGACATCATCCAAATATTATTCAGGGATTGAATAGACAAAACAACAGCCAACATCAGTCGTTAAATAGCCGCGACTGATATTTTTCAGCCGACATTGCGCAATTGTTTTTACAAACGCTTGCTGATAATATTTCTGTAGGGCAGAGGAAGTTTTTTTGTTTGGTGTTGCCTAAAATATTTGCAATATAGGTCGGCTACGGTTTTTCGTGCGAGCTCAACCGATGTTTTTTTTCAGACGACACCGCCATGTTCTCATTTACTCGGCAAGGAAAACATTTTCCCACCTTGGAAAAAAAATTTATCCACGGATACTGATCGACAAAAATGCTAGCCGACATCGGCCACGAAAGTTAACAGATAGAGGTCTAAAAAAGAATCACCCGGTGACCCACATCGAACATTTCCTAATCGCATCATCCAAATATTATTCAGGGATTGACTAGACAAAACAACAGCCAACTCAGTCGTCAAGTAGTCGCGACTGATATTTTTCAGCCGACATTGCGCAATCTTTTTTCACAAACGCTGGCCGATAATATTTTTTTACGGCAGATGATGTGTTTAAGTTCGGTGTTGCCGTAAAAATTTACAGTGTAGGTCGGCTAGGTATTTTTGTTTGAGCTTAACCAAACTTTTGTTTTGGCCGACACCATCATGTTTCCATTTACTCGGCAAGGAAAACATTAGCCAACCTCGAAAAACCCTTGATTCACCGACACTGACAAAAAAAATGCTAGCCGGCGTCGGCCAGGAAAGTTAAGAGATCGAGGTTTAAAAAGGAAGCATCACCGGATGACGCCGATCGAACATTTCCTAATAGACATCATCCAAATATTATTCAAAGATTGAATAGAAAATACAATAGCCGACATCGGTCGTTGTAAAACCTCGACTGATATTTTCAGCCGACATTGCGCAATTGTTTTTACAAACGCTGGCCGATAATATTTTTTTTACGGTAGAGGATGCTTTTTTGTTAGGTGTTGCCTTAAAAATTTACAATGTAGGCCAGCTAGGTGTTTTAGTTTCAGCTCAACCGAAGTTGCGTTTCGGCCGACACCGGCATGTTTTCATTTGCTTGGCAAGGAAAACACTAGCCAACCTCGGCAAAAAAACATGATTGACCGATACTGATCGAAAAAAATGCTAGCCGACGTCGGCCAGGAAAGTTAACCGATCAAGGTCTAAAAAAAAATCACCGGGTGACACCGATCGAAAATTTCCAAATCGACATCATCCAAATATTATTAAGGGATTGAATAGACAAAACAGCAGCCAACATCAGTCGTTAAATAGCCGCGACTGATATTTTTCAGCCGACATTGCGCAATTATGTTTACAAACGCTGGCTGATAATATTTCTGTAGGGTAGAGGAAGTTTTTTTGTTTGGTGTTGCCTAAAATATTTATACTGTAGGTCGGCTACGATTTTTCGTGCGAGCTCAACCGATGCTTTTTTTTCAGATGACACCGCCATGTTCTCATTTACTCGGAAAGGAAAACATTTTCCCACCTTGGAAAAAAAATTTATTCACGGACGATACTGATCGACAAAAATGCTAGCCGACATCGGCCAGTAAAGTTAACAGATAGAGGTCTAAAAAAGAATCACCTGGTGACCCACATCGAACATTTCCTAATCGCATCATCCAAATATTATTCAGGGATTGACAAGACAAAAACAACAGCCAACTCAGTCGTCAAGTAGTTGCGACTGATATTTTTCAGCCGACATTGCGCATTTTTTTTCCCAAACGCTAGACGATAATATTTTTTTACGGCAGAGGATGCGTTTAAGTTTGGTGTTGCCGTAAAAATTTACAATGTAGGTCGGCTAGGTATTTTTGTTTGAGCTTAACCAAACTTTTGTTTTGGCCGACACCATCATGTTTTCATTTACTCGGCAAGGAAAACATTAGCCCACCTCGAAAAACCCTTGATTCACCGACACTGACAAAAAAAATGCTAGTCGACGTCGGCCAGGATAGTTAAGCGATCGAGGTTTAAAACGGAAGCATCACCGGATGACGCCGATCGAAATATTATTCAAAGATTGAATAGAATATACAATAGCCGACATCGATTGTTGTAAAACCTCGACTGATATTTTCAGCCGACATTGCGCAATTGTTTTTACAAAGGCTGGCCGATAATATATTTTTTACGGTAGAGGATGGTTTTTTGTACGGTGTTGCCGTAAAAATTTACAATGTAGGCCAGCAAGGTTTTTTCGTTTCAGCTCAACCGAAGTTGTGTTTCGGCCGACACCGGCATGTTTTCATTTGCTTGGCAAGGAAAACATTAGCCAACCTCGGCAAAAAAAATGATTGACCGATACTGATCGAAAAAAATGCTAGCCGACTTCGGCCGGGAAAGTGAACCGATCGAGGTCTTAAAAAAAATCACCGGGTGACACCGATCGAAAATTTCCTAATCGACATCATCCAAATATTATTCAGGGATTCTATAGACAAAACAGCAGCCAACATCAGTCGTTAAATAGCCGCGACTGATATTTTTCAGCCGACATTGCGCAATTGTTTTTACAAACGCTGGTTGATAATATTTTTGTATTGTAGAGGAAGTTTTTTTGTTTGGTGTTGCCTAAAATATTTACACTATAGGTCGGCTACGGTTTTTCGTGCGAGCTCAACCGATGCTTTTTTTCAAACGACACCGCCATGTTCTCATTTACTCGGCAAGGAAAACATTTTCCCACCTTGGAAAAAAAATTTATTCACCGACGATACTGATCGACAAAAATGCTAGCCGACATTGGCCAGGAAAGTTAACAGATAGAGGTCTAAAAAAGAATCACCTGGTGACCCACATCGAACATTTCCTAATCGCATCATCCAAATATTATTCAGGGATTGACAAGACAAAACAACAGCCAACTCAGTCATCAAGTAGTCGCAACTGATATTTTTCAGCCGACATTGCGCAATTTTATTTCACAAAAGCTGGCCGAAAATATTTTTTTACGGCAGAGGATGCGTTTAAGTTCGGTGTTGCCGTAAAAATTTACAATGTAGGTCGGCTAGGTATTTTTGTTTGAGCTTAACCAAACTTTTGTTTTGGCAGACACCATCATGTTTTCATTTACTCGGCAAGGAAAACATTAGCCCACCTCAAAAAACCCTTGATTCACCGACACTGACAAAAAAAAGGCTAGCCGACGTCGGCCAGGAAAGTACTGCGATCGAGGTTTAAAAAGGAAGCATCACCGGATGACGCCGATCGAACATTTCCTAATGGACATCATCCAGATATTATTCAAAGATTGAATAGAAAATACAATAGCCGACATCAGTCGTTGTAAAACCTCGACTGATATTTTCAGCCGACATTGCGCAATTGTTTTTACAAACGCTGGCCTATAATATTTTTTTACGGTAGAGGATGGCTTTTGGTACGGTGTTGCCGTAAAAATTTACAATGTAGGCCAGCTAGGTTTTTTCGTTTCAGCTCAACCGAAGTTGTGTTTCGGCCGACACCGGCATGTTTTCATTTGCTTGGCATGGAAAACATTAGCCAACCTCGGCAAAAAAACATGATTGACCGATACTGATCGAAAAAAATGCTAGCCGACGTCGGCCGGGAAAGTTAACCGATCGAGGTCTAAAAAAAATAAACGGGTGACACCGATCGAAAATTTCCTAATCGACATCATCCAATTATTATTCAGGGATTGAATAGACAAAACAACAGCCAACATCAGCCGTTAAATAGCCGCGACTGATATTTTTCAGCCGACATTGCGCAATTGTGTTTACAAACGCTGGCTGATAATATTTTTGTAGGGTAGAGGAAGTTTTTTTGTTTGGTGTTGCCTAAAATATTTACACTATAGGTCGGCTACGGTTTTTCGTGCGAGCTCAATCGATGTTTTTTTTTCCGCCGACACCGTCATGTTCTCATTTACTCGGCAAGGAAAACATTTTCCAACCTCGGAAAAAAAATTTATTCACCGATAATGATCCAAAAAAAATGCTAGCCGACATTGGCAAGGAAAGTTAACAGATAGAGCTCTAAAAAAACTCACCTGGTGACCCCGATCGAATATTTCCTAATCGACATCATCCAAATATTATTCAGGGATTAACTAGACAAAACATCAGTCGTCAAATAGTCGCGACTGATATTTTTCAGCCGACATTGCACAATTTTTTTTACAAACGCTGGCCGATAATATTTTTTTTTACGGTAGAGGATGCTTTTTTGTTCGGTGTTGCTGTAAAAATTTATAATATAGGTCGGCTAGGTTTCTCGTTTGAGCTCAACCGAAGTTGTGTTTCGGCCGTCACCATTATCTTTTCATTTACTCGGCAAGGAAAACATTAGCCCACCTCGAAAAAACCATGATTCACCGATACTGACAAAAAAAAATGCTAGCCGACATCGGCCAGGAAAGTTAAGCTATCGAGGTTTAAAAAAGAAGCATCACCGGATGACGCCGATCGAACATTTCCTAATAGACATCATCCAAATATTATTCAAAGATTGAATAGAAAATACAATAGCCGACATCGGTCATTGAAAAACCACGACGGATATTTTCAGCCGACATTGCGCAATTGTTTTTGCAAATGCTGGCCGATAATATCTTTTTACGGTAGAGGATGCTTTTTTGTTCGGTGTTGCCGTAAAAATTTACAATGTAGGCCGGCTAGGTTTTTTCGTTTGAGCTCAACCGAAGTTGTGTTTCGGACGACACCGGCATGTTATCATATGCTTGGCACGGAAAACATCAGCACACCTCGGCAAAAACACATGATTCATCGATACTGATCGAAAAAAATGCTAGCCGACGTCGGTCAGGAAAGTTAAGCGAACAGGTTTAAAAAGAAGCATCACCGGATGACGCCGATCGAACATTTCCTAATAGACATCATCCAAATATTATTCAGGGTTTGAATAGAAAATACAATAGCCGACATCGATCGTTGTAAAGCCGCGACTGATATTTTTCATCCGACATTGCGCACTTTTTTTTACAAACTCTGGCCGATAATATTTTTTTTACGGTACAAAATGCTTTTTTGATCGATGTTGCCATAAAAATTTACAATGTAGGTCGGCTGGTTTTTTTGTTCGAGCATAACCAAACTCCTTGTTTTCGCCGACACCATCATCTTTTCATTTACTCGGCAAGCAAAACATTAGCCCACCTCGAAAAAACCTTGATTCACCGATACTGATATAAAAAAATGCTAGCCGACATCGGCCAAGAAAGTTAAGGGATCAGGTTTAAAAAGAAGCATCACCGGATGACGCCGATCGAACATTTCCTAATAGACATCATCCAAATATTATTCAGGGATTGAATAGAAAATACAATAGCCGACATCGGTCGTTGTAAAACCACGACTGATATTTTCAGCCGACATTGCGCAATTGTTTTTTCAAACGCTGGCCGATAATATTTTTTTACGGTAGAGGATGCTTTTTTGTTAGGTGTTGCCGTAAAAATTTACAATGTAGGCCTGCTAGGTTTTTTCGTTTGAGCTCAACCGAAGTTGTGTTTCGGGCGACACCGGCATGTTATCATATGCTTGGCACGGAAAACATCAGCTAACCTCGGCAAAAACACATGATTCATCGATACTGATCGAAAAAAATGCTAGCCGACGTCGGCCAGGAAAGTTAAGCGATCGAGGTTTAAAAAGAAGCATTACCGGATGACGCCGATCGAACATTTCCTAATCGACATCATCCAAATATTATACCGGGATTGAATAGACAAACCAACAGCCAACATCAGTCGTTAAATAGCCACGACTGATATTTTTCAGCTGACATTGCGCAATTGTTTTTACAAACGCTGGCTGATAATATTTCTTTAGGGTAGAGGAAGCTTTTTTGTTTGGTGTTGCCTAAAAAATTTAGAATAATATAGGTAGGCTACGGTTTTTCGTGCGAGCTCAACCGATGTTTTTTTTTTTTCAGCCGACACCGCCATGTCTCATTTACTCGGCAAGGAAAACATTTTCCCATCTCGGAAAAAAAAAATTTATTCACCGATACTGATCGAAAAAAATGATAGCCGACATCGGCCAGGAAAATTAACAGATAGAGGTCTAAAAAAAACTCAACTGGTGAACCCGATCGAACATTTCCCAATCGACATCATCCAAATATTATTCAGGGATTGACTAGACAAAACATCAGTCGTCAAATAGTCGCGACTGATATTTTTCAGCCGACATTGCGCAATTGTTTTTACAAACACTGGCCAATAATATTTTTTTACGGTAGAGGATGCTTTTTTGTTGGGTGTTGCCATAAAAATTTACAATGTAGGTCGGCTGGTTTTTTTGTTCGAGCATAACCAAACTCCTTGTTTTCGCCGACACCATCATCTTTTCATGTACTCGGCAAGCAAAACATTAGCCCACCTCGAAAAAACCTTGATTCACCGATACTGACATAAAAAAATGCTAGCCGACATCGGCCAGGAAAGTTAAGCGATCGAGGTTTAAAAAAGAAGCATCACCGAATGACGCCGATCGAACATTTCCTAATAGACATCATCCAAATATTATTCAAAGATTGAATAGAAAATACAACAGCCGACATCGGTCGTTGTAAAACCACGACTGATATTTTCAGCCGACATTGCGCAATTGTTTTTTCAAACGCTGGCCGATAATATTTTTTTACGGTAGAGGATGCTTTTTTGTTAGGTGTTGCCGTAAAAATTTACAATGTAGGCCTGCTAGGTTTTTTCGTTTGAGCTCAACCGAAGTTGTGTTTCGGGCGACACCGGCATGTTATCATATGCTTGGCACGGAAAACATCAGCTAACCTCGGCAAAAACACATGATTCATCGATACTGATCGAAAAAAATGCTAGCCGACGTCGGCCAGGAAAGTTAAGCGATCGAGGTTTAAAAAGAAGCATTACCGGATGACGCCGATCGAACATTTCCTAATCGACATCATCCAAATATTATACCGGGATTGAATAGACAAACCAACAGCCAACATCAGTCGTTAAATAGCCACGACTGATATTTTTCAGCTGACATTGCGCAATTGTTTTTACAAACGCTGGCTGATAATATTTCTTTAAGGTAGAGGAAGCTTTTTTGTTTGGTGTTGCCTAAAAAATTTAGAATAATATAAGTAGGCTACGGTTTTTCGTGCGAGCTCAACCGATGTTTTTTTTTTTTCAGCCGACACCGCCATGTCTCATTTACTCGGCAAGGAAAACATTTTCCCACCTCGGAAAAAAAAAATTTATTCACCGATACTGATCGAAAAAAATGATAGCCGACATCGGCCAGGAAAGTTAACAGATAGAGGTCTAAAAAAAACTCAACTGGTGAACCCGATCGAACATTTCCCAATCGACATCATCCAAATATTATTCAGGGATTGACTAGACAAAACATCAGTCGTCAAATAGTCGCGACTGATATTTTTCAGCCGACATTGCGCAATTGTTTTTACAAACACTGGCCGATAATATTTTTTTACGGTAGAGGATGCTTTTTTGTTAGGTGTTGCCATAAAAATTTACAATGTAGGTCGGCTGGTTTTTTTGTTCGAGCATAACCAAACTCCTTGTTTTCGCCGACACTATCATCTTTTCATTTACTCGGCAAGCAAAACATTAGCCCACCTCGAAAAAACCTTGATTCACCGATACTGAGATAAAATATGCTAGCCGACATCGGCCAGGAAAGTTAAGCGATCGAGGTTTAAAAAAGAAGCATCACCGGATGACGCCGATCGAACATTTCCTAATAGACATCATCCAAATATTATTCAAAGATTGAATAGAAAATACAACAGCCGACATCGGTCGTTGTAAAACTACGACTGATATTTTCAGCCGACATTGCGCAATTGTTTTTTCAAACGCTGGCCGATAATATTTTTTTACGGTAGAGGATGCTTTTTTGTTAGGTGTTGCCGTAAAAATTTACAATGTAGGCCTGCTAGGTTTTTTCGTTTGAGCTCAACCGAAGTTGTGTTTCGGGCGACACCGGCATGTTATCATATGCTTGGCACGGAAAACATCAGCGAACCTCGGCAAAAACACATGATTCATCGATACTGATCGAAAAAAATGCTAGCCGACGTCGGCCAGGAAAGTTAAGCGATCGAGGTTTAAAAAGAAGCATTACCGGATGACGCCGATCGAACATTTGCTAATCGACATCATCCAAATATTATACCGGGATTGAATAGACAAACCAACAGCCAACATCAGTCGTTAAATAGCCACGACTGATATTTTTCAGCTGACATTGCGCAATTGTTTTTACAAACGCTGGCTGATAATATTTCTTTAGGGTAGAGGAAGCTTTTTTGTTTGGTGTTGCCTAAAAAATTTAGAATAATATAGGTCGGCTACGGTTTTTCGTGCGAGCTCAACCGATGTTTTTTTTTTTCAGCCGACACCGCCATGTCTCATTTACTCGGCAAGGAAAACATTTTCCCACCTCGGAAAAAAAAATTTATTCACCGATACTGATCGAAAAAAATGATAGCCGACATCGGCTAGGAAAGTTAACAGATAGAGGTCTAAAAAAAACTCAACTGGTGAACCCGATCGAACATTTCCCAATCGACATCATCCAAATATTATTCAGGGATTGACTAGACAAAACATCAGTCGTCAAATAGTCGCGACTGATATTTTTGAGCCGACATTGCGCTATTTTTTTTACCAACGCTGGCCGATAATATTTTTTTTTACGCTAGAGGATGCTTTTTTGTTCGGTGTTGCTGTAAAAATTTATAATATAGGTCGGCTAGGTTTTCTCGTTTGAGCTCAACCGAAGTTGTGTTTCGGCCGACACCGGCATGTTTTCATATGCTTGGCAAGGAAAACATTAGCCAACCTCGGCAAAAACACGTGATTCATAGATACTGATCGAAAAAAATGCTAGCCGACGTCGGCCAGGAAAGATGACCGATCGAGCTTTAAATAAGAAGCATCACCGGATGACGCCAATCGAACATTTCCTAATAGACATAATCCAAATATTATTCAATGATTGAATAGAAAATACAATAGCCGACATCGGTCGTTGTAAAACCACGACTAATATTTTCAGCCGACATTGCGCAATTGTTTCTACAAATGCTGGCCGATAATATCTTTTTACAGTAGAGGACGCTTTTTTGTTCGGTGTTGCCGTAAAAATTTACAATGTCGGCCAGCTAGGTTTTTTCGTTTGAGCTCAACCGAAGTTGTGTTTCGAGCGACACCGGCATGTTATCATATGCTTGGCAAGGAAAACATTAGTCAACCTCGGCAAGAAAACGTGGTTGACCGATACTGATCGAAAAAAATGCTAGCCGACATCGGCCAGGAAAGTTAAGCGATCAGGTTTAAAAAGAAGCATCACCGGATGACGCCGATCGAACATTTCCTAATAGACATCATCCAAATATTATTCAGGGATTGAATAGAAAATACAATAGCCGACATCGGTCGTCGTAAAACCACGAGTGATATTTTCAACCGACATTGCGTAATTGTTTTTACAAACGCTGGCCGATAATATTTTTTTACGGTAGAGGATGCTTTTTTGTTACGTGTTGCCGTAAAAATTTACATTGTAGGTCGGCGGGTTTTTTTGTTCGAGCATAACCAAACTCCTTGTTTTCGCCGACACCATCATCTTTTCATTTACTCGGCAAGCAAAACATTAGCCCACCTCGAAAAAACCTTGATTCACCGATATTGACATAAAAAAATGCTAGCCGACGTCGGACAGGAAAGTTAAGCGATCAGGTTTAAAAAGAAGCATCACCGGATGACGTCGATCGAACATTTCCTAATAGACATCATCCAAATATTATTCGAAGATTGAATAGAAAATACAAGAGGCGACATCGGTCGTTGTAAAACCATGATTGATATTTTCTGCCGACATTG
>NW_021143596.1:0-19344 GCF_004193775.1 Glycine soja
GCCTTCGTGAAGGACCTCTCCTCTATGATGTTGCCCATAAAAACGCTGAGAGGAAAAAAAAGAAACAAGGTTCTGTAGATATTTCATCCTGACTCGGGCAATCTAGCATAATATTTCAAATTCACAAATTATGCTTCTTGTCTGCAACAGGAATATTTTATATGGGATACTTGTCCAACAAAGTATTCTACTAAGGATACAAGAATCTCAGTCATTACAACATACAATGATATGGTCATATGGTATTGATGTATATTACTCAGTATATACTTAACGAGCAGCAGATGTGATAAATATGGAAAATATAATTCAATAGATAACAAAAAATTATTATCTTTAAGAGCAATGCTGAACATTCTGTTTCAATAGCACATAATCTTATATTTGAAGTTCTTAAGAAAGAAGCTCCTTCTACATATTGACGACGAGCAAGTTACCTTCGCCCGTGATTTTCTAAATAATTTTTTATTTTGTCTTTAATTATTACTATGCAGATTTATTTCCTAAGAACTTCTCAAATCATAAATCCTTTGGAGAAATGAGATGCACCGAGGATGAAAGCACACACAGCATTTGCTAAATGGATAGCGATTTCCAAATGATAAAACAGCAAAGGCTACTTATAAACCGTAACCAGCAAGAATATCTTAGCTTCATTTAGCCTTCAGAACATCATAGTACGACGCGGGTTTTTTCTTCCACTCACCACAGAGTTTCTGAATAAATTAGGCAGAACTTTTACCAAAGAAATAATCATAATAATAATAGAAAGAGTGACAAAATAAGTTATATATCACACAAAAAGCGGGGAGGAACTTCATAGGAGTAGCAGCACTTTTTACATTTATGCAAGACAATATACGTACCTCCACTTCAGCGGCTACACGCAGTACAGTAGCTTCCGCCCATGGTCGACCCATTATTTGCAAACCTATTGAAGTCCTACTTTATCGTAACCAACCTATAGAAAAAAACATGTTAGTTAAATGAATTAACAGTATAGGATCAATGTCTAGTTTGGATTAACATCTGGTTTATCGAAACTTTTCAATTAAGATAAATATTAGATTCCAAACTTACAAAACAGTCCTTATAAATTTATTATGGAGAAGACAAAATAAGTTTAAGTTGATTTCAACTTATCTAATTTATTTTACTTTGTTGATTCATTTTTTTTCTTCTGTAAATACGTGTTGAGAAATTTATTCAAACTAACTAGATATCATTCTATGAACTATAACAATGGCATTTAACTCAAGTGTTCTTCAGAACAAAATAACAAACACTATTCGTAACTGATTTACTTCACTCTCACTAACCGGGACAGAAATGGCAGGGAATCCCAAAAGATTTGCAGGAACAACGAACTGCATAAGGTTAGCTGAAAAACAAGTTTTGAGTTAACATATGAAAAGATAAGTTATTACATAATAGGAAGAGTTGTCGTAAGCATTGCATGACATTTTACTTAGATCGGTCATGAATGATTATGTTCTTCTAATAAGGAAAAACGAATCAAGAGATCAGTATCTCGATACAGATAACAGATCCAATCCAAAACTTTTAATGATGTTTTGTGCTAAGTCCTGATCGAATGGAGTACCATAATGTTCAGTATAAATAATTGCCACCAATATTATGACACTTAAAATTCTGCCAATCATGATAAAATAGATTCTGGATTCAAAGTGTGAGGGCAATATTTAGGTACAAACTTTCACTTGACTCTTTTGTTGACCTTACAAGTCCAGGGATCATTAACTCATGTTTATATCAACGGACAAGTTTACTTTGGACAATACTTTGATAAATTCCTCATTTTTAATATCCTTATTATCAAGTTCTCAAATTAAATAGTGACGAGTAGTTTTGCTTTTTCTTTTTTAATTCTGGGAGATTCTTAATGAAGGCTATTTAATGTTAGAAAAATCATCCATGTGTCATCTTTTGATTTGAAAACTTAATAACAAGGATACAAAAGGAACTTGATTTAAATTTGTCCATTTACATATACTCATTTAATTATATTAGTACAAAGACTTAAGTGCAGTTTTAGATACTTTTGATATTGTTTTCCAATCAAAATTACAATTTCACCTCAGTAACTTTTAAGGTCCACATCAACAGTTAGAATTAGTTACTGAGATTAAATATCAATTTTAATTGGAGAACACCAAAAATACTTAAAAAAACTTTACTTTATCCTTTTAAATTATCAGAGTGCACAAGTAGGAGTGTGCATATAAACTGGTTCGAAATTATCCGTTTCCGAACTGCACCAGTTTTTTTAACCGAACCAGTTTGTTTAAATAAAACTGAACTGGTTTCTCAAATAAGTTTTGTTCGAACTGAACTGGTTTCTCAAATAAGTTCGGTTTGAACCAAACTGGTTTTAAAACCGTTTCGGTTCACTTAATAACTGAATTGTTTTTTTTCTAAAATTGGAATAGTTTTTTTAAAGAAAAAAACAGTTTGTAAACTAGTTCAAAACCGGTTCAGTTCTTAAAACCAGTTTAAACTTAGTTTGAAACCAGTTCAGTCCCCTAACCAATTTTTGAAACCAATTCAGTCCTTAAAACCAGTTTTGTTCTAAACTGGTTTTAAAAACCAATTCTCAA
Organism: Glycine soja; assembly: GCF_004193775.1. Taxonomy (NCBI): domain Eukaryota; kingdom Viridiplantae; phylum Streptophyta; class Magnoliopsida; order Fabales; family Fabaceae; genus Glycine; species Glycine soja. Next base: position 2,619 of record NW_021143596.1, read on the forward strand.
ATTTGGTTTAAAAACCAAACTGCTTAAACCAGTTTGGAACCGGTTCGGTTCGGTTTTTTTCCCAAAGTGGTTTTTGCTCACCCCTATGCACAAGTATCAATAGTATGGGACATAGGATATAATGTTAATTATAATGCTGCACTGCAAATCATTAAAGAATAATACCCTAAAGGTGAAGCTAATCCATTACCTGTAGTCTGCATATCTGTTTCACCACTTTTAAGAGCACTGGGAGGTATTATGGGTGCTGTCATGCTGTTACAAACAAAAAACAGTTCAGGTGCAGTTACTCCATATCAATTATTCCAGCCATTTTTTAAAAATCCATTTCCACAGGCAAAACCATACTTCCAAAATAAGACGATGTAGTTGAATTTTGTTAAAAATCCATTTCCATAGGCAAAGTAGATTTCATACCAATAAATTATTAACGACTGCCAGAAAACATATATAGTTATATACTGTTATCCAGACTGTAAAAACTAATTTCAAAGTCATTCAAAGAATTATAAAAGTAACCCACATTAGATCAACTGAACTTAATTTGGCACAGTGCATGAGTAAGGAGTACTCTACCAAATTGGTATACATACCCAGTGGTCGGTGTTACTATGACATCCACTTTCTTGAAAATCTCCAAGTGGTAATACATACTCCTTCGTCTGAAACATTTACCATAAATTTTAGAAGCTACATACACAATTTTTTGGTATACATTAGACAATCTGTGACAGTAATTATTTTTTTAAAATTGTAACGTCATTTTCCAAGGTCATCAGTAAGAAATGCTTAAATAAAGGGCCACAAATTTGTTATACTTATTATCAACTCTCGTCTCACCTAATACATTGGGCTGCAACATAATCGGCTGCTGTAAATGACCGAAAAAGTGCCAAACTTGTACGAGTATCATATGTCAAATTTACACCTTTCCTATGAAAGCAAAGAAATAAAGGAAATCACCATAAATTTTTATAGCCACCGTCTAATATTAACCACTTTGAATAATAGATTAGAAGGATGTCTTTTAAGAATTGGACCACAAAATGAAGTTACCAGTATTAACTTTCAATATATACTCAAACATACCCGTCTTCACAATCAGGATTCAGTGAACATAAGCATTCAGAGCCAATGGAAACAACATGGGCAGTTCGCATCTCAAGAAGCTCTGGTATAACAATTTCTATCATCTTCAAATAATAGAGAAATATACACTACTTAGCCCTGTTTAAATCTATCATGCTTATCTAGAAATAAAATGCATTACATGATAGAATGATGAACTTACTTCACAACCATGCGCCTTTGACAGCAGATTAAGTGCTTCATCACATTTATCAGAGATTTCAGTTGAATGCACATCATTAAACCACTTCACAAGAATAAATATATTATATATAAAAAGGGTGTGACATTAAACTGCACAAAAAATATATTTTGAAAGGATAAGGTGATTACCGGGGTGTACTTTCCAATTCTTAAAGATCCCAAGGCATTTGAATTATCGTTGGATGACAGACTTGGCAAACAAGGTGGTGACTACAATAAACACAAAATTATATGCATCGTACTTACTAAAGAATGGCAAAGTTTTGTATAGAGAATACAGTATAGAATAACTGAATAAAAGTTGGTTTAGTAGTTTGTCTTTGTCATGTACACATCCATAAGAGGTCTAAAAGAGCCTCTGGTTTATAAAGAGTAGCAGTACAAATGGTTTTTAGAACATAATATGTAATTATGGAAGCAGGCTTACTTTGTTATGGCTGGGTAGGAAAACTACCAAATGTCAGAGGGTAATTTATTGTCCTAGGTTCGATACATCCCCTTCTCAGTCAGTCCTTTTAAATGACTGACGTCCATGTTCCAAAGTTAGATCCTGGTAAAGATTTTTCCAAGAACTGCTTGGCTTTATTTAATGAAAAATTACTTTGATAGACTAACTCGACCTCACAAAACCAACTTTGTAGTTCATTCTTAGAATTTGGGCATAGGGTTCATCCCAACAAAACCGGTTTTTAAGGTGAGAAGAGAACTTACCTAAGTCTTATAAGGATTACATTGGTATCTCTTGGCAATTTAGGTGGGACTAAACACACCTCCAAAGGTTGCAATTAAGGCAGCCGAAAGAGGCCACAATTACATTGGTCATATTGTCAACATTTTTGGTTTTCAATCTCAACAATTTTCTTATTACTCAGAAGAATATCAACTGTAGGATTAAAGAACTAGATCCCCCCACCCCCACAGCAAAGAAAAAAATATACCGGTTTCAAACTGATTCTATTTGCAGGTGATGCACCCAACATTGCAGAATACCTGAATCATTAGGACCAAAAAGATCTGTTATATAATATAGGTTCAAGAAGCAAGCCATAGTGATACAGGTTTTATACTTGATATCAAAAACTCAATTAACTAAACCAAACAACTAGAAGTGCAGACATGTACATGTAAAGTTGAGAGCAGTCAAGTAAAATGAAAGAGTAAAAAAAGGAAGATCAAAGAGAGAGAGAAATATGCATTGCATACACTAGCAAGACATCCTCCACCGTTGAAGCAATGGGTCCAATAATTTCCACAGTCCCAGAATCACATAATGACCTGTAAATAAAAACAAAAAAAAAAATGGAAGTGTTCCAGACATAACAAATTTAGCTGGCCAAACACTACGATTGATCCTACAATGTGGTAAAAAAAAACATTTTCTTGAGGAGCAAATAGTACATATAAAGAGCTGGTAATGATTGATCCATTACATAGTGCAAGAAATTACCCCTCCATGCTTGTCCGCCCGTAAGTTGTCTTAAATCCCACCACACCACAAAGGGAAGAAGGAATACGGACTGAACCTGCCCTTTTCCAAAATTTTCAAAAATAAGTTATACTGAGAAAATAGAGCCAAATAATCAGTTTAATACATTAGATTTGCTCAACCTCCACCATCAGTTCCCAATGCAGCAGAACATAGTCCAGAAGCCACAATTGCAGCCGGACCTGAAGAAGATCCACCAGTATACCTGTCAGGTGCATGAGGATTTCTTGTAGTTCTGCAACTCAAGAAAATTCAGTTGAATAATCAACAAAGGAAGATTGTGATGAAGAACACAAGATCAATACAAGCAAACCAAAACAGTTTTCAAGGTTATGTAAGAGATTCAGGGTAACTAATGGTGAGAAAAACTCCTTTAATTTCCTAAAGGCTTTTGACACATGTCCCCGTTATAGAAGTTACTTCTCAAATCACACAAACTAGGGAATTGGACCAAGTAATTGCAGAAAACTGAGAAAGAAATAGCAGATAACAAAGATGAAAAGACAACACAGATCATTTGTGAGACCTGCAACCTCATATCTAATCCCGCACTCAATTCCTGTTTACCACCCCAACCCCAATCCCTTCATTCCTTTTAATCCCTTTAACAGATTCCCTTTTCTTCCCCCAGCTGTCACATTGGCAGATCCCCTTACCCATGTTCTCTTCATTGTATACAAGACTGTGCAATCCCTTGCTACTCTTCCATATCTTATGCAATAAACCTTTGTTATGGGAAAGAGTCTATCATGTTGCCATATAACATTTTTTCCTTTCAGTAATGGTTCTTAAGTTTCTGATCAACAAGATGAATGAAGTGAATGAATGAATGAAAATACAAAGAAATTTGTTAATATCACCCGTGACCCGCCCCCTTCCCCAACACACACACACACACACAAAGCAAGCAGAGATCTTTATGTTGATAGTGACATCAAGATTTAAATTAACAATATATGATAAGCTTACCCATAATTAGGATTATTTCCTGTTGTACCCATGCCTAACTCATGCATATTTGCTTTCCCTATGAATATGACACCACAGGTACGCAGTCTTGATACACAGACTGCATCCTCCTTTACAGTGCGTACCTCATGCATCCATGTAGTTGCACCTGTCATCATCAGAAGAAAATTCAAAGTTTTTTTTTTCAATTACCTCATGCATCCATGTAAGATGCTAAGATTTACTTACCCTTAGATGGATGAGGATAACAATCTATGTCATCTTTGATGGCCATGAAAATTCCATCCAATATCGATAATGGATTTCCTACATAATCAAAGTCCAAGAATATAACTTGGATAATTGTCTGTCTATTCACCCCATGTCTCAACATAATCATGTGTGAAAGATTTAGACTGTAAGCATCCGAATCATACAAGATTACCTGCTTCAAACCTCTGAGTAGATGCTGCCGCCTGCTCCCGGACTTCTGCAGCATCAAACGATATCAATAGTGGTGTAGGAGGTTTATTTCTTCCATTGTCCTCTATAATTGAGATGATGCGCTCAGCAACCTATATATTCAAAGTGTAATTGATTCATTTTACAATTTAATTTGAATTAAGAGAAGACAAATCTGTACAGAGAGTTGCTAACAACTAAATGCTGCATACCATGGATGGGGTTACTTTTCTAGATCGATAAGCATGAGCATAGTCACGTATTTTCCAGTACCGAAAAGATGCAGATGAATTTTCCCATAATTCAGCAACATCATAATGTGGAAGACACTTCAGGGCAGACTCAACTCGATCTTCAGGTCTCCCATCTTCCTCAAGGACAACAACACCAGGCTCCATTTCTAAATTAATGTTACAGACATCAGGATGGATTATATAATAAGCAAGCATCCTCAAATAATCAAATGAAATGCAAATAATTTGACACAATTATTAATTTTCATTGTCTGTAAGGGAATTTGTTCCTCCTATCCTAGTATAATCATCTCAAAGAACTTCAAATTTAAGTATATCCAACATATAAGACCACCTGCAATTTAAACACAGACTGCATATTGACAAGAAGCAATTCACAAATGAGGAGAGGAAACCACCTTGAGGTGGATATTCAGGTTTAAACATGGGTTCCTCGGGTATCACAGTGTGGCGCAGTATCTGTTCATAATCATAAAGAAAAAGAAAAAAAACAGACAACATTTAGTCAGTTCACTATGTTACTGTCGTTCACACGCCACACCACTCAGGTATTATTCATAAATCATAATGACACAGCAACTGAAACAAAACACCTGTAGCTAACCATGACATTAGAATACAGGATACAGGACAGTGGTCACTAATTTCAGCAACAAAACACACACCTCATCCATTTTATTTTCCTTCTTCAAAATATTCATAATGATAGGACCTATCAGGGGAGCTTCAATTATCCTCACAAATAACCTAAATACAAATCCAGTCAAATGCGGAGCTGCAAAAAAAAAAAGTCAGTAAGTAGTAGAAACTGGAAATTTAACTTAATTGCAGAAAAAGCAAGCGAGTGAAATTACCTTGCACAACTTCACGTTTGTATTTGGTGGAAGATAAGTCAACGTCCTTGGCTGGCGTCATTACACGCTTTTTCCCCATCTTCTTCAGAGATCGCGAAACACTGATGAATGATCCTTCTCTTTCAGCTTCCTAATTGAATTCAAATTATTAAAAGAAAATATAAAAACAAATAAATTCGAATCGCCGAAGAAACAAGAAAACACAAAAGCTAAAAACGAAGTTAGAAATTGAAATTGCGGAACGCAAACCTAGCGAATAGAGATGCGAGCTATGAAGAAGTAAACTACTAAGTGATAGTAATAAAGTTTTTCATTTGTTTGGAAGTGAGAGCCAACAAACTCTCTGACTATCCTTCTCTCCATTAAAATCTTCTACTAAGCTAATTTACTAGCTACCTGTGGGTGTAAAAACACTTGTGAGATTCATAATTAATTTAAGATTATACTTAAAATTCAGATTTCTGTTTCAATATCTTTTTATGAGAATGAATTCACTAATTTTAAAATTTTAAGAGTAATTCTTATTCATATCATATATTTTTCTTGATATTTAATAATTAAGATTAATTATTTATTATAAAATAAATTATAAGAAAAATAAATAATTCCAAAAAAAATTATACAAAATCATTCAATCATATCACACGAGATGTGATTGGTTAATTATATAAACACTTATATCTAAACTCTTTTTTTATAAAAATATATATATAGTGAATTTTAAGAATTGTATACTCAAATATAATATTAAACATGAATATTAACACTCAAACATATATAATAAAAATATTTTACATAGTGAATATCAACAACAATCATAAATCATTATTACAACAAATAATGTAACAACTTTTATCATAATCTATAACTATTAATAATAAGATTATCTTTGGTGTACATATTTCATTGAATAATTTTATTCTTAAATTTTAAATTTTTTCTTTTAACTTGCATTAATTTTCCACTATTTTATATTATTAGTTTTTTTATTCTATCATTTTTTTATTAACTATATTTAACTTTTATTTTTTAAATTATCTAAAAAATTTAGAGAAGTACGGTCTTCCCCTAGTTATTATAAAAATTATGCTGCTAATAAATTTTATTAGTTCACAATGTAAAATTAGACTCATAATGTATAGACTATTTATATGCTTAAAAAAATGTTAATAAAAAATCAAATATCCCGAACCAATATGAAATGAATTATATTTACATTTTAAATTGTGAAAAAGTTGATTCAGTATGCCAAAACTTTAATATAGTATTATCGTAACGTGTATTTTGCTCTGCTTAATTTTTAAGAAATGGAAAAAGAATCAATATTGAAAAAAAAAACCCTTCCTAAATAAATATTAGGTAACTCTTACTTGGAGATATTTTGTACGAACATTGTTCTAATTAACTTTATACAATGAGCAAAGTCTATATATTACCAACTCCTAAAGTTTCTATATATTGTTAATTTTCATGTTGACTAATAACTTGAGCTTCCATCTTTCTTAATTCATTTGATGCCATGTCCTCAAAATGCAGGGAATTTATATTTAATAGGTGTGATAATGCTACTTATGAATAATTTTAAAATGCAATAATACATTTTGTAATGGATTAAGAAAGGAGTTTCATAATCATATAAAATAATTTTATATTATTAACATATTTTTTATTTTTCTTGAAAAAATATAACATATCTTTTACAACAAACATATATAATTTTAAACTTTTATTTCACCTTTCTTAATTTTTAAAATATTTTTTCATTTAATTTTTTATTTATATAGTCATGTTTTCTGTTAAATAATGATCTGATAATTAATTTTTAAATATTTATAGCCGTTTTATTTTCTAACTATTAAAAATCGTCAGAAATTACATCCATAATCATTTAATAAGACTAAACAATTTTTTATAGCTAAAAATAAAAATAAAAATGTTTTGCTCATGTCATGTTAACCATATAACATTCTCAATATAAGCAAACCAAACCCTTCAATCCTTACTGCCAACATCACCAAACCAATCCTGGATCCTCAAAAGAAACAAAACAAAAGAAGTAAAACGAAAAGGAAAAATCAAAATAGCAAATGGCAAGCATAGTCGCTAAAATAGGAAGAATCAAAATAGCAAGCAAGCATCATTTTGATATTTTCAAATTTCTTCCCTTTTCCCTTCCCCAAAACAAAATATAGGGTAAAGTTTAAACAACAAGAAAACAGTGAAATAAAATATTGGTTGATTCGGATTGAATTTGAACCCAATTAAGTTGAAGGAAAAAAAAAAAAAACAAACCAATTTAATTGGTTTGACTTGAATTCTCAATTAGTTAGTTGGATTGATATAAACTTATAAACTCCTTTAAAGTTTTTTTGGTTGGAGTGGAAGGAGTCAAAATAGGGGTGATGGATATAAACTAAAGGAATAAAAAATATAATTAAACCTAAAATTAATAAGAAAGCATGAGGAGTTTTAATGTTATTGACTTGTAGCAAAAAGAGATTTATAATGACTACTATGTCCTTTCAACTTGATTTTCAATACATTTAGATAATAAAAAATGTATTGATGCTGTGATATTTAATATCTTATTATAGAATCAATAGGACAAAAAATTGAATAGTAAAGAGTTTTAGAATTCAGATAAAGAAAAATATCTTATAATGTCCTTTTTTTTGCCATTTCTGTACGTATGGAGAATGAAAAATATATTAATGTTGATATTTTCGTATTCTAAGCTAACTTTTTACAATAAAAAAAAAAAAACTAGTTCTAAGCTAATTTGACCAAATATGTAGTAGAAGAAAGAGGAAAGTTGTTGAATAGAATGAATAGGAAAATATCTTCACCGTTTATCTTTAAAAAAAAATTACTCCTATTTAATTAAATAGAATGAATAGGAAAATACATAAAAAAAAAAGAGTTAAATGTTATCATCAAACTTGATGCAATCAACCGCTGGATAAATTATTCAACTTAAACAATAGTTGTGGGAGCATAAAAAGTTATAATTAAATAACAATATAATATATTATGATATAAAAATTCATTATATTACATATATTTGATAAAGTATTTAGGTTAATTTATAATTTGTTTTAGTAGCTGAAAATTTGATTGAACAGTTGGAATAAGAATAAAATAAATTATAAATATAAAAACAATGCGTAAAATTCCAAAAATGGGCATGCTAGTAGTACACTTGTGAATCTTTTTATCCTTAGACTTTTCACATGTTATTTCTATCCCATCTCTAGCTAAAGCTAGCACTAACCTGCTCACAGCACCAATCACACCTCTTATTTGCGTCATCACCGTTGTTGAATCAGAGAGTCATGGCCGCCATCTGCGCGCATAACAGGTGAGATCATATGTAAATAATTATTATTACATTATATTATATGCGTACGTATTTAATCATAAATCCTATCATTTATTCTTCAATCAACAATAAACAACTTATTTTCTTGTATACTACGATTGCATTAACTTGACTTTGACTTCATTTCGGAAGTGAAATTAGCCCCACCTCCTTTTTATAATGCAATTTGCAGATAGCAAGAGTGCCCGCTGGAAACGGAAACAATAAGATTTCCTTTTAGCAAAGCAAAGGAGCATATTTCGCAGCCACGTAGTACGTATGTTATTCTTATATGTTTCAGCTCACCGCTTGGTCCACAAAACTGCATGCTTAAACGTTAGGAATAAGTAGTAATCAATTTAATTGTAGGTTTATGTAAACTGATTCGCATTATTTATAAGTTAAATGGGTTCAGTTTATCACTCATAAACCAATCCATTAATTCACAACAGTTAAATTTCTCAAAAAATATTTTAAATTAGAAAAAAATTGTGAAAAGTGAGTAACAATTTACAAAAATTGAAAAAAAATATATATATTATGTCGACCGACGCGTGAGTTAACTCATTTAACAGGATATTTAGGCGAATTTATTAAATATAGACACAGTTAATTTAATTATTCGGTCTTTGTGCAGTGGTATCGTATAGGTTGGGGAAACCCGCATTATCCTTTTGTATTTATCAGAAAGGTAATGGTCCCTCTTGCTTTAAAAATTACTGGTACTTGTACTATCAATTATATGTCAGGTTATGAGTTTTTCGATCCAATTAATTGAATTAGTTTGAGTTATACAATTATCCAATGAAAAAAACTGATAAATATTATTAATATACTCTTTACACATTATTTTCAATAAGTTTTAAAATGACATGAATTTAATTTCTTATTTAATTAACACACATTTTTCCTTATATTAATAGTTTTGATAATTTTAAATAATAAAAATAATTGAGTTAAAAAACATATTAAAAAAATAGATTCCTAAAATGCACTTTTATACATAGGTTTTCAACTTTTCCTATCCAAGAGCACAAAATTTCTCCATTTTAACTTCGACTCCATGTAGCTTTCACCTAATCAATTCAGTAGGTTTCACCTAATGAAGACATTGATCAAGCTCACACACCATCAATTATTACCTCCTTCCTATAACCATGATAATGCACAGGGATAAAAATATTCAATAAATATAAAATATTACCATTATCTTTGGACAAAATATTCTTATTTAATATTTTCTCTATCATATTATTTTGACATTTTAGTAAAAATAATTGTTCCATTTTATTTGTCATTTTATAATATTAATAAAATATTTTTTATTATATGTTTAACTATTTATTATCGAATGAAAAATAAGAGAAATATACATGAGAGAATATAATTAAAAATGGAAAACAAGAGATATATTAAAATTTTATAGTATAATATATGAAATCTAACATACTAGATTAATTTCTTAATTTCTGCAACAGAATCTCAAATTTCAAATAATGTTTCATTAGACTTTAAATATTAATATTATGTTAAGATAAAAAAAAAGAATAAAACATCAATACTTATGAAATGGAGATAATATGTATTTACAATAGTATTAACATTTACCTGGACAAGAAACAAGTAATTTGACTAATTAGATGCCAACCTTTCAAGGCACACAACTCCAATCATAAAGAACGAAGTGGTTATGCCTAATCTAACGTAGAATTCAACTGGATTTCTTATCTTAACTAAATTCAACTGAATTTCTAATTAGATATTAATTTCACTCGCAGCACTTGCAGTTCCTCTTCCTCCAACATAATAGTATTAACATTTACAGTATTTTTTTTAATTTTAAATATTTTATCAATGTCGTTTATTTTTTTTTTTATTTTCTTATCATATTACACACAATATCATTTTTTTTTCTTTTTTCTTTTTAGGTGTTGATAGGTTAACTGGGATGATCATCAAATATTTTTATCATTTTCCGATAAAATATGACGGGAATTTAAGATAGTATTTGAAAAGCAAAGCTAAGAACTGAGAAGAAATGAAAATAAAAAGGATAGCATAGTGCCATAATGGAAGCTTGAGAAGGAAGTGGTCCAAAGAAGAAGAAAGATGAAGGAGAACTACTCATACCAATCGTATCCAGATTCAGGCGAGTCCTCTCCACGCTCCAGAGAGATCGACTTCGAGAACCCTCCTCCATGGGACCACCAAAACTACAAAGCCAAGTTCATCTGCAGCTATGGCGGCAAGATCCACCCACGCTCCCACGACAACCAGCTCTCCTACGTCGGCGGCGACACCAAAATCCTCGCCGTCGACCGCTCCATCAAGTTCCCCGCCATGCTTGCCAAACTCTCCGCCCTCTGCGACGCCCAAGACAACAACATCACCTTCAAGTACCAGCTCCCCGGCGAAGACCTCGACGCTCTCATCTCCGTCACCAACGACGACGACCTTGACCACATGATGCACGAGTACGATCGCCTCTACCGCGCTTCCGCTAGACCCTCCCGCATGCGATTATTCCTCTTTCCTTCCGATACTCCTCCTTCGCCTCCACCTGCTTCTGCTCCACCTGATACCGTTATCAAACCTAATAACGTCGATTTTCTCTTCGCTCTCGAAAAAAACGTCGCCGTCCCTGCTCCTCCGCCTCCTCAGCCACCACCGGTTTCTGTCAAATTTAATGATCCGCTGCCGGAGCCTGTGGCGCCGCAGCCGGAGTACCGGTCGCGGTTGAATTTTAACCCTGCGGTTTCGGATCCAAGCGCGATTCAGCGCCAGTTGCATCAATTGCAAATTGCGGAGAACGAGAAAGCTTCGTATCGGAGGAAGAACGAGGATAATTACCCTGCCGGTGATTACTACGTTCAGAAAATGCCCGAGAAGTTCCCGCCAGCGAATTTTCCGGCAAGCGCACCGGGTTATTGGCCTGAAAAACATGTTTCCGGCGAGGCTTATCCGCCGGCGGTTACGGCAACGTCCGGCGGAGGGGAACCGTCGGTTCATATGATTCCGGCGCCGGGGACGTTCTATCATGCACCAGTTATGCGGCCTCCGGCCACTCAGGGATACTACGCAGTGCAACAAATGGGTTCTGATAATTACCGTGAAGCACCGGTTTATGGCGGTGTTCCGCCGCCTAAAGCGGCGATTCCGGCTAGCTTGGCGCCGGCGCAGCAGCCGGTTAAGGCTCCCGCGTATACGGAAGGATTCGGAATGGTTCGGCCAGGTGGGATGCTGGATAATACGGTTGGTCCGTACTCGCAGGTGGCGTACGATAGTGCGAGTGGGAGACAGGTTTATTATACTGTGCCGGGTGGTGGGGTAGTGCACGCTCCTCCGTACCAAGGGGTTTTTCCGCCCGTAACCGCAGATATGAGACCGGGTGTGGTGTCGTTGGGTCAGGATGTTAAAGTCATAAACAAGGTTACTCAAGGTTCAGTGTGATCATTATCGACCCAAAAATAATAATAATAATAATAGTTCAGTGTGATTATGATTATGGTTTATCGCTACATATCTTTTTATTTTCTTTTTTGTTACTATCTTGTTCGTAATCCTATTTATGTAATAGGGATATTATTAGCTTTTTAGTTTTTCGTTTGCTATTGTTGTACACAATATGTCGATGATGATCATAACTTATATCATATTCCTATGGTTTTGTGTAGATTTCTTTCTGTGCTGCTAATTTGGGTCTTGATATTTCTTCTTACTTTCTTTTAACAATTATACTTGAATTAATTTCCAAGATTTCATTGTCTTATTGAGTGTGAGTGCGACATCAGCAGAATTCGGTCGCCATGGATAAGGGCCTGTCAAATGTTGAATCATATGCTCTTCCTTCTCTCATTTCCATCTTTAGCAATAATGTTTTCCGTGCTTGCTTTCTTGGTAGTTGGTTGGTAGGATCTCCTATAGGTTCTTTGTTGCCCCTTATTATTAAATATATATGTATGTATGTACCTACCTTAGATTAACGAATAAACACTACCAAGCATCCTGTTTAATTAAGAAAACATAAAAAGAAAAAACTTGGTAGGCATTTTCACTCTTCTCGCCGATTCATGTCTATTCATTCCTTGTCTTTGTTTGGCCTCGATCTAGAGATATGCTTCAACAATATATACATGCCTCTACCTTTAAGATGTTTGGCCTCTAATATTTTGATTTAATAAATAAATTTACACATTTCCACTTTATAAATCTATTCATTTACATATTTTTCTTTTTATTGTTTGCTACTCTTAAATTGAGTTTAGAGTATATCCTCCTAAGACTCTCTCAAAATTTGAATGTTGAATGTCATGATTAAAAGTTTCCTCTTTTCTTTGTAAAATAGTTACCATCATTTGAAGTCCTTTCTATTTGACATCGATCGATCAGTTAAGGTAACTTAGAAACGCTTTCTGCATATTCAATTGCTACTTGTTGGAGGGTCTTCTTTTTGTTCTTTAAAGCCAATTTATTGTTTTTAACTTTACAAAGATATTTTATTTATCATCATTAATCACAGTAATCGGTATACTTGTCTACTTGATCTGTACTTATGATCGCATCTTAACTTATAATTAGCAAGTATCGCTGATACTGAGAGAAGAATTCAGACAATGTGAAGTTTTAAAAAGATCATTCAGTGAAAACAGATAAAAGTTGAATAAGCAAAAATAGTTGTTCAAAATGGCAGAAAGGGCTTTCACATCTGCACATTAAAAAATTGTCACGGTCTTGGTCCACCTTCTATCCTAGACTTTGAGTGTGCATCAAAGGCTACAAAAGGGAACAAAAGTGTTGCAATCACACCTCTGATATTATGGCCAATTAAGATAATTTTGTATACAACCTTTTTGGTTTCCCCTATAGATATAGTACCAGCGTTTGACGTGTGCGCGGGGTTTAGTTAGACGCTCACATCCAAAATGATAATTTTATTTCATTATGCTAGAAAAACAAAAAGGGGAGCCATAACAGGTGGAAATTTCGTTTTTCCAATACCATCCATGTGTGCGTTTTCTCAAGAATCAAACGCCCATGATTTCCCCCACCACGTCTTCCTTTGAATTTAAGTAGAGGGGTGAGTCTCTTTCACCCCAATTTTTCTTCAAGATTCATTATGGCTTCACACTAGCACAAGTCGCTATTTGATGACATACTTCGAGGCACCGTGATGCAGGCGCCAATCTGTATTGGAAAGGTGGAGGGAGTTATTACTATATTTTGATTACTACATATCAATAGATGGCAACAAGTATCTTGAAGATATTGGTTAAAAAATATTATGAACAGTTTAATCATATATACTGTAAGTTTAAAATTTTTTTAATAAATAAATACATGACACAAACAAAGCAACTAACCACTAGTTCACGTTCTTAACTAAAGTTCTAAACCATGACTTACAGACACCAAACATCCGTTTATAAGCTCTTCATTGTACAAGATTGAACATTTTCAAACACACCCCCTTAATCATCTGCTTTATAATTACATCCACTTATTTAACTTCATCGTTGTCTTTCTTTTATTTACTAGAAAATAGTTTAAGAAACTTCACATAAAGCAAATTTTTTTGCATAAAAGTAAATTACTATTTTTATCACTTAATTGGCTTTTAAAATTTATCTGGTACGTAAGAAAAAATATATTACGTTCTAAGAAATATGCTTTTGACAATTTAGTAACTGTTTATGTTTAATTTAACATTTTTTACAATCTAATGGCCTGTATAATTACATGATGTCATATATTTATTCTAAAATTAATTGTATGATATGATATTCTTAAAGTACGTTTAAATGTCAGGAATATTAAATTTATGCAGTGTAAATAAGACTCATCTACGTTTAGTACTTAATTTGTCAATTGAATCACGCATGATACTATTTTCCAATTTAATATAATATTTAACACATATTTCTGAAGTAAATCAAAATAAAATTTGTGTATTAATATTCTTTACAGGTCAAATAACCTATTTGATTATTTATCTTTTTTTACAATTTAATTATTTTAAAAAAAAATTATTTTAATTATTTATCTTTTTAAAATGATCTTTTCATTCTTTTAAAAGTTGGCACCATTAATAATTTCAAAATATTAAAAGTTAAAAATCACTACAAGATGTGCTTCTCAGATCTCCCTTTCCCCTCCTCTTCTTCTCCCTTTACAAACCCTAATTTGTTTTTTCAATTAAATCACCTCCAACGAGGAAGACAATTGTCGCAACCTTGCAACAACAACCACCACAAGCCACCTTCCCTACCCATTGCTACTGCATTCCACGTTGAAGATCTCTCATCACACTTCTAATACATGAATTTCATGCTCCGCGCGACCTCAATGGATTTCATCTTCTCCTCAAAGACGTTCCAATCACGAAGTTAGTGAAAGAGGAGAAGAAGATGCAGTTCAACTCTTATCATCACTTTCAAAGAAGGCTTCCAATCAAGTTGAGGGTTAATGGTTTATGTGAAATATGAATATGGCTTTGGTGTGGGTTGGGGGAATTTGGAACCCACAAATTTGAAGCAACAAAAATTGGGGATTGAGAAATTGTCAAGGTTTGACATGTTTGAGAATGTCCATGGATCTCAGAGGTAAGAGATACAACGACACAATGACGGGAATGTTGGAGTTGTTAAAGGGAAGGCTGGCGTGCCGGCAGTCCGAAGTTGGAGACCTTGAGGTTGTCAGCGACATCGAGGAGGAGTTTTGCGGCTTGAGGTTGCAGTGGGAAACATTGCGGCAGTGACATAATTGAAACGTGGAGATGAGTGGCAGAATGAAATGGAGCGAATGGAGGATTGAAAAGAGATGAGAAAAGTAGAGGAAGACGAAGAGAGAAAAAAATTATATTTTAGAAGGATTTTTAGTTGT
The DNA here is from genome assembly GCF_004193775.1 of Glycine soja. Taxonomy (NCBI): domain Eukaryota; kingdom Viridiplantae; phylum Streptophyta; class Magnoliopsida; order Fabales; family Fabaceae; genus Glycine; species Glycine soja. The sequence continues at coordinate 18,192 of NW_021143596.1, forward strand.
CCAATATCTTTATCTTGTAAATGGGATCAACTTAAAATGAATGGAATAACTATTTCATATCAATATAAAAAGATAAAGGAGAAAAATAAATTTTCTAAAAGATAAATGACTAAACTTGACTTTCTTTATATTAACAAATTGAAGAGATGGAAAAAGGGTAATTACTCTACTTTACAAGATGCCCAAGCAATAAAAGGTAAGCATGTTAGCAAATTATATATTTTTATACATTTTAAAAGAATAAAAATTATAACTTATCAACATATTTCTTAAAAACAAACAGATGTATAATAGTTCTCTAAGAAACAAATACATGTCAATAAATTCCAGTTGTTAAGTCAAGCAAGAAAGGAGAAAATAGTTAAATGATTCTCCTTAACCAAGTCAATATAAGAGAAACAAGACTATCATTTCTTGCAAATTATAACTTTGAATTAGACCCTACACCAGGCTTATGCTATACAAGTTTTTAAATATATGTTGATTGAATTTGTTTCGGTTTGATCAGGTTGAAAAATCTAGATTTCAATATCAAATCTAAGTTTTGGTTAAAACTTAATTCAATTACTTAATACTATGAAGTCTAGACACTAGATACGACATGGGTACAGCACAATATGGATATAACAAATTTTTTGAAATTAAGGATACGACACGTCTTCAATATGTTCATAAAAAATTATATATGAATGTAAATATGCAGACCTCTCCCCCAACAGGTGTAGACATTGTTTGAAGCAACACAACTACACAATAATAACAACATAGAACAACATCAAAAATAAGAAAGAAAAGAAAACTAAGAACTGAGAAGTCATAACTGAAAAAACATAACACAACATCAATTTTTTATATCAAATTTCAAAAACAGAGGAGAAATCAAATTTCAAAAACATAATAGATAACCGCGGAGAAATCGAACGCACAAAGCAAAAAACATGGAGAGAAGAGATACCTCACCAGAAAAACGCACACACAATGGTGACCTCATCGGAAAAAGACGAGATAACTAAACCGCCTCGAATTGTGCCAGGAAAGAGAGGGAGAAGACTAAAGAGAGACTGTGCCAGAAAAGGGAAAGAATACTGATAACCATCGTCTGTCTGTTGTCCTCTAACATGAACAAGGGAGTTTGTGTTTTGCCATCTTTGTT
>NW_021143597.1:0-23820 GCF_004193775.1 Glycine soja
CAAACAAATTAAGGAGCATAAACAGAATGAAGAGCACTAGTCTTTCCACAAAAGCATGTTCTTGTGTACTAGTTTTTCTCCTACTATCAAATTGCATGTATTCCGAAGCACAACAATGTCATCCAAGTGGAAGAATCGAAGGGAAAGGGGCCCCTCCAGGACAATGCAACAAATAAATTAAATGATTCTGATTGCTGTGAACAAGGCACGCAGGATGTACAAAACATACGAATGTTCGCAACAAGTGACTAGTCACACAAAGGCATACCTAACCCTAAACAGCTTCGAGAAGAATGGAGATGGAGGTGGCCCTTCATGGACTGCGACAACAAGTACCATTCTGACAACACGCCGGTAGTTGCACTCTCCACTGGATGGTTCAACCACAAGAGTGATAGGGAAATAGGTCAACACAATAACAAACTCTATAACAGAGTAATAAGCAACGGAAATAAATTTTCCCAAACTTTCAAGAACCTGTGAGAAGCATCAATAAAGTATAGAGCGCAAAACAGAAACACAATTTGTTTAACGTGGAAAACCCCTCAATGCAAGGGTAAAAACCACGAGTCGTTCAGATCAAAGAAATAAATTCACTATAATCAATGAAGATACAAGAGAGTCTCCAACAAGTTCACTAAAACATGCTACAAGCAGTCAAATCAAAACAAACCTCCAATTGGTATAATAGACACAAGAAGATAAAACCTCAAAATATAGAGCAGGTAACATGAAACACTTATCTCTCTCTTTCTCTCTAGGTATCTTTTTCTCGATCCAACCAAAAAATTTGAAGTATCACGCACGTAGAACCTGCTGTCCAAAAATCAGCCCAATCCAACGGTGAACGAATCCGTAGTTGCAATCTGAAAAAAAACGCTCTCTAGTAGGTATGCGAAAATCACAATGGTTTTCTCTCTCCTTCTTTCTCTCTCAATGATTTGTAATTGTTTTTCCCTCTTAAATGAGTCTCTCTCACTGTATCTCACTCTCTAATATGATTCATCTCCACTTAAATAAGTGAGACATACGAGCCTTCTCATTTTGGAGCTTTACTCCACATAGGAAGGGAGTACAAAAAACCCAACCAACCTCCCCCTCACAACTATGTGGAGGTGACCGTCAAACTGACGATCTCACAGCAAGCTTCAAACTTCCCTCTTAGTAATTCCCTAGTTATCATATTAGCACCACCAAAGGATTTCACCTTCAAAGGGCCACAAACATTTGAATGCATCAATTCAAGCAACTCAGATTTTCTTGAGGAAGGATGCTTCTTGAAAGAGACTCTGATTTGCTTACCAACCATGCAATGAGAACATTTCTCCAAATTTGCATTCTTCAATCCTGGAAGCATATCCTTCTTGGCTAAACAATTTATCCCCTTCTCACTTATATGACTAAGTCTTTGGTGTCACAGAAATGTCTCTATATCCATAGCATTCACATTGTCTCTAGCAACCAAAGCTTTCATCCAATACAACTTTGAAATTTTCTTCCCCTTAGCCACAACCAGGTTACCCTTGGTGAGTTTCCACTTTCCAGAACCAAAGTGGTTATCATAACCCGCATCATCAAGTATCCACACAGAGATCAAATTAAAGCGGACATTTGGAGCATATTTCACTCCTCTAAGTAGCAACTGCATTCCCATGTTGGTTTGCAAACAAACATCACCAACACCAATCACCTTGGACACACCATCATTACCCATCTTCAAGACTCCAAAATCACCTGGAGTGTAAGATGTGAAGAACTCCTTCCTGGTTGTAACATGCAGTGTAGCACCACTATCAATTATCCACATGTTCTCATTAGATACGTACAAGATTAAGCGAATCAAAGTCATGGAGAATAACAAAATCATCACTAGTAGCAGTAGTCACACAGTCATCATCATGATACTTCTCTTTTTGCTTACCCTTCTTGTCTTTATTCTCCTTCTTCCATAAAAAATAATACCTCTGGATATGTCCGTTCTGTGATAATAATGACACTCAACATTCTTGTACCGAGACCTGGACTTATTCCTGTTCTTGTCTCTATCACCCTTCATATGTGCCTCCATCGTTCAACCAAGAGCTTTGATATCACTTTGATGAGGAAATAGGCCAACACAATAACAAACTTTATAACATAGTAATAGGCAATGAAAATAAATTTTCTCAAACTTGCAAGAACCTGTGAGGAGCACCAATAAAATATAGAGCACAAAACATAAATTAAAGAAAACAAAGACACGGTTTGTTTAACGTGGAAAACCTCTCAATATAAGGGTAAAAATTATGGGTCATCCAGAGCAAAAAAATAACTTCACTATAATCAATAAAGATACAAGAGAGTCTCCAACAAGTGTACTAAAATGTGTTACAAACAGTCAAATCAAAATAAACCACCAATTGATACAATAGAGACAAAAAGATAAAACCTCATAATATAGAGCAGATAATGCGAAACACTTATCTCTCTCTCCATATATCTTTTTCCCGATCCAACCAAACAATTTGAAGTATCACGCACATAGAACCTGCTATCCAAAAATCAGTCCGATCAAACGGTGAACAAATCTGCAGTTGCAATATGAAAAAATGCCCTCGAGTGGATATGCGAAAATCACAATGATTTTCTTTCTCTTTTCTCTCTCAATGATTTGTAACTATTTTTTTCTCTCAAATGAGTCCTTCTATCTCACTCTCTAATCCAATCCTTCTCCACTTAAATAAGTGAGATATACTAACCTTCTCATTTAAACCTTTACTCCACATAGAAAAGGAACCCAAAAAAAAAGAGCAGGTGCCACAAGAAGATCACCATGGTGGTTGATCAGTGTGACTCAACCAAGGGTTGTGATGCAGATCAGGACTATCAACCTCCTTGTGCAAACAACATTGTTGATGCATCAAATGCTGTGTGGGAAGCCTTGGTCTGATGCTTAATTCAATTCAATAATAGTGCATTTATATATGTCTTCTTCCTGTTCTATAAATGCTTCTTAATTATGTGTGTGGAAGAGTACGTATATTTTTATAATAGTATTGATATTATTTATCTTGAAATATATACTTTAATTTTAGTTGTATAAAATTCATTCATTCTACTGTTTAACTGTGTAATGATTTTTTTTTACAGAAATTTAACTATGCAAAGCTAATAGATATATTATAACAACTAATCGAGTTAATTAACCCGATCTTGTCCTATGTATTGTTGAGTCTTAATCAAATTCAAGTAAATGATTCTATCAAAATTTCAGATCATATAAGGATACAAATCAACATTGCTTAAAGTGACATATCATAGTCATGCTCAAGTGTTGTGGGTGAATATTTATTATAGTTTTTTATTATGAGATTTTTTTTTGTCATATTGAAGAATTTATTTTAAAATTATCTTGTTTTATGTTTTTTATACATTATTTATAAATTTTATTCATGATTATATTAAATTATATTTTTATATATGTATTTATTTTTAAAAAAATTAATTCAGTAATTGTACCTTAGATTTTATAAAAATCTAGCATCTTGTGCCCATAGTAGATAGTACTCGTACCTAGCACTGGTACCTTACATGCATCCTACTTACATGTTAGATAATGAAATTTTGATTTCAATTGAGTGTATGAATTAATTGATGCGAGATTATTTTAATTTAATTTATTGTCTATATAGTCTTATTTAATTTAAACGGGGTTATTACCTCTACAATAAAACATATTTGTGATTTAGACAAAGAAAAAACAAACCAACGTGTTATTGTTAAATTTTATCATGGGGTTTGGAATAATAAGGATGACCTAAGTACGGCTTTGCCTTGTATTGTTCGCATAGCTAGTGCCAAATCCTGTTTCATTAACTTCCATATGGAAGATGCCATTAACACTAATTTTCACACACCATATGAATAATAGGAATATTGTTGTAATCTTGCTATTATTTTTTGGAATAGAAAACCGATTATTGAATGCTCGTAGACAAATAATTCACTATTAATTAAGGTCATCTACGCTGCGCATGCCATTGTACGTACGTCTCCATGGTTTATAATCCATGTGAAAAGAAAAAATGAAAAAGTAAAGAAAAACAATGAGCATGTAAAAGACAATGACAAACGTAAGTGTGGTGATTGTTTCCTTAATTTGGAAAAATAGCGAAGCCAGTTTCTTGCTAGGGAAACAACCATTGGCCTGCATTTGCATGTATTATATATAAGCTAGATTCTCTTGTAGACAAATTCTGCCCACAGAATCATCGAATCTCATTCGAGGCTTGAGATGGTTCGAGTAAACTATCCAATTTGTAAATTTGCATTGTCCCAACATGCGTACAGGAATATAGCTTAAATTATTAGTTTCATTAAATATTTGGAGGCTAGTAAAATAGAATTTGAATCCTTATGTATATTTTAGGTTTTAATCTGATGACTTAATTAAATTTTAAAAATTTTACTATAATTTTTTATAGTATCTCTCTTAGACTAAATTGATCATTCGGCCAATATTTAATATTAATGATATCAATTTTGATCGATGGTGCTGTCTGGTAAACCATTTGGTCAAGCAGTTACTTCTAACCATAGGTGTTTAGCCAAACAACACTTTTTAGTTAATCTTTTGGGGCCTTTCCATCCAACTGTTTACGCTGGAATTTGGTAAACAACCGCTAGTCTAAGTTAATTGCTTGCGAGACCAACTAGTGAATCTCAGGAGCATGTCATTTGCGTGTTTGCTTTAAACATAAACCGTTAATGTTCATCATTGCAACAAACACTCACTGGTTCGAAATTTGCAGAAAGTAAAATTGTTTAACAGAAATCGAAATGCTGGAAATAACTAGGCAAGGAAAAGAAAATTCTTTGACAGAATCGAAAGGCTGGAAGTAAATTAACAAGGGAGGAAAATTGCAGAATGTAAAGGAGCAGTAAGTTCACTCGATCGAATGAACCATTTAAAAGACAGGAATTCTAAAGTGAAGCGTAAATTGCATTGCATTCGAAATGTAAAGTTTGCAGAAATTTAAAATGGTTCACAAACAAACATACATTCTCCTTGTGTACTCGTTTCTCTCTGCGCTGGATACTTTGAGTGTATAAGGATTCTGTAGAAATGATTTGCGACCCTGAAATCTGACTAAAAAACTGCTATATATAGATTTTCGAAAATAAACTGCCCTAACGGTCGAACGCTATCCTAACGCCAAGTGTCCTGCTACGTACACCTTGCATAACCGCTCCCTAGAACGGTTATCCACATTACTCGAGATCGAACTGATTTGGTGAAGATTTGTTCAGAAATTACGCTAAGTCCAGAACTCTTGCTGCCTCGACTTCGACTCGTCCATACACCAGTTCGAATTGCCCAATAGCTCGAAGTCCTCTTTCTTGTCTTAGCTTTGTACTTCGTAAATACTTCTTTGAACCTGGGAATTCCTTCTTAAAGATTCTCCTCTCTTTTCGATTCGAGCAGGTCCTGACCAGACTCTTGCTCTGTAATATGCTTCGAAACTCGAGACGACATCTAATGCATACTTAGAGCATATTTTAGCTCGTCGAAAATATGGGCTAACAAATTGCCCCCAAAAAATGTCCGCTTCGATTCGAGATCGAAGGAAGATGAGAAGTTGACATTTTTTTCTCTTCTTCTACCAGCTTTCCTGAAACGGCGACATGATGGCACGTTTAATGGTAACCGTCGCCTCGATCTCCCACTACCCATCATTAATTCCACCTTTCTAGGCAGAGTGGGACACGTGTCACGCTGGGGAGTCAAAAGGGAAATCTGATGTGATTGATTTCTGACCCTTGATTCTTATTATATTATTTTCCCTTTTTTAAAGTGAAACCTCCATAAATAGCGCCAAAAAACCTCAGAGAAACCCCTTTAGCTTCTTTGCTTCCGAAACCCCGAAACCTTTCTTCCTCTTTGCTTCTGAAACCCTTCTTCTTTGCTGATTCGTATCCATTATCTCCGGCGAGGCTTCCTTATTCTCAGATAACAACTTGCTACTCCTTTCATCATCAAACTCACCGAATCTCTGAGCTTTGCCATTGTTCTTCGTGAACCCAAGCTCTCACTCACTGATTCTATCAGTTACAAAACCCTTCGTAAGAATCATCCTCTCTCAAATTTTACAATGTCGCAAGGACAAGCAGTTCCGTTTGCTGGGAAATGGCACCGTTTTACAGTCAGGAACGACGGAGAGAAGGTGGTTCCAGAACCACAAGGTGACGCCGAACACACAGAAATCTGGGAATCGGAGGTGATGATCCCTTTCGCAGTAGAAAGGACAGTTTATGCTTTCGGTGGACCTCTGCCAGACCAAGAGTCACTTTCGAGTTCAATGAACAAGGTATTTCCCTGCTATCCAACTTGCGAACCCAGGATTTTTGATAGTGAGCCTTACAACTTTAATTGTTTAAGCAAACCCAACAAACTCTTTCGATCCGCCCCGTCAATAGCCCATAGGGATTACCTACCTTGGATTGATAGAGTCGAACAAGCATATGAGGATTTCTGGAAGACATATGGCATATTTGACTTGATACAATTCTCTCGATTTGGTCCTGAATATCGACCAGAAATGCTGATAGCAGCTATGCATTTTTTCGAGTCTTCTACCAACACCTTTCAATTTAAATGTGGTATGATGACCCCTACTCTCTTAGATGTAGCTGCCCTCACAGGCCTTAGGCCTAGCGGAGAAACGTATGATCCCACTAAATCTAGTGATAATATCAAGCTAGTATATAAGGAGAACACCTTTTCCAAATATATAGCTGAACACAAAGGATCGGTCGAAGAGGAAGTCTCTGATGAAGAGCATGTAGCCTTCCTGACCCTATGGCTATCTCACTATGTCTTTTGCACAAAATCCTTGCAAGTAGCCAAAAGATTCATTCCAATGGCAATACAAATTCATGAAGGTCAGAACTTTGGATTTGGACGCCTCTTGTTAGCAGTGCTATATGAATCACTTGGAGAGGTATGTGATGACCTGAAGAAATCGAAGGATGGGTCTTCCTTCTTAGTATCTGGGCCTATGTGGCTTCTCCAGTTGTGGCTTAATGCCACTTTCGAACAAGAAATGGGATTAATAATCCCACAAGATTATGCTGAAGAAGTTGCCAATCGCTCGATCGAAGGCCAGAGAGCACTTCGATTAACACCCAAGACCTTCGATCAAAATCCACAAAAGCTGTTCCTCAAGTACATGAAGATTTTTCTGAGCTTTGACAAGTTTCTTCCCCAACATGCTCCATTCATTAGTCGAGAGGTCGGCCCGGCCTGGTTCACTGACGATTTTCCTGCTGTCGATCCGGACAATGAAGAAGAAGTGAACGAAATATGGTCATTTTACTTGAATCCACAGATCCTGTCCTGTCGTACAGGTGTTCAATCGAACTATTTAGGCCTGGTTGGATACCAACCTAATTTGGTTTCAAGACAATTTGGCCTTTCGCAGATCCGTCCCAAAAGCTTGTTCGAAGATCCTAGAGACGTCATAAGAGGGGCCAATCTTTCAGAAAAGACTTTCAAGAAATTTTTGAAGATTTCTCTTGATGAAAACTATAACCTGCATCCTTTTGAGTTCAACCATTCCCACTTCTGCACCATGGGATTTGTTACCTGGTGGGAGAAATATTATTCGGGCCGTTCGGTTGGAGACACAACTATCATGATCTCCAGACTTGAGAGTGGTTTTACACAACCAACGGTCGAGAATATCCGCTCAAACCTTCAAGCTCGAGGTACTAACTTACTTTTGATTTTTCTAAATTGATATGTATTTTTGCCTTTTCTAATATTCTTACTTTCAGGCAAAACAATCATGACAAAGAAAATTGCTGAAACGTCTCGAGCTGATGTGAGACCCAAGAAACCCACTGGGGTGAAGATCCAAGAATGGAAACAAGAAGAGAAGGTAACTCTTCTGAACTTATCTTTTACTCTTAACGTCTTTGCCTCATATTTCTTTATTTTTTCAGAGTCATAAGAAAGATGATAGCACCGAGACTACCACGACCTCAAAACGCTCGAAGCGTGTGGTCATCGAATTCGACGAAGAAAAAGATGCAAGTCTTATTTCTAATGTCAATATTATAATTCTTTTAAGTCTATATTCTGACATTTCTTTACCCTCATAACACAGGAAGAAGAGGAAAGACCTCTTGTAAGAAAAAGAAAATCACCTGAGACTTCGACCAAATCTGCCGACCAAACAGAGGCAGGCGATTTCCAGGCTCAAATGCCTAAGAAGAAAAAGAAAGTGAAGCAGATCGAGCCTGAACCTTCTGTGACGGTCGAGGGTGGTGAGCCAGTCAGGAAGAAAAAGAAGAAGACCAAGTCTTCAAAAGAACAAGGTGAGAATCAACCTGTTGACGTCCAACCACCTTCGACTGATGCTGGCGGCGCTGAAACAGAAACTACTCCCTCTATTGCTGAGATGGGCAACCTTGTCGAACAACCGGACTTACCACAAGAACACCCTACCGTCGAGGTATCATTCTTAATATGATTTTAATCATAGCTAATACGAAACTATTTGTTAACCTTTTCCATGACAACTCGAATCAGGTACAACAAAATGTTTCTGTAGAAGAAATACCCTCATGTGCTCGAACCTCTCCTGCTCCTGAGACGGATGCAGTGAATGTTGAGGAACAGGGTGAAGGTCAAGGTATTGGACCCAGCAGTCCTCAGGGGTCGAGTCAAAGAAGTTCATCTGAAGAACACTTTTCTGATGAAGAGGCCATACAAGAGGCTGAAGCTGGAGGTTCAGACATTTTCCCAGCGTCTTCGACATCTAAGCTTTCCGCTAGCATAGGGATCGCAGAGGATACATTCATTCAAATGCAAGACGAAGACCCTGCTGCAGCCCTTCGACTCCTGCTGAACACCAGTCAAGCCAACACCTCAAGTGAAAAGAATCCTGGTGCTTCGTCCTCATCTGATGCTGATATAACCTCTACAGTACGCCAAGATTGCCTGCTTTTGAAGTTATCAATGGAATACGCACGGGCAGACGTACTTAAATCCATTGAAGAGAACCCTTCTGCTGCTTTTGGGCACCTGAACTTTTTGAAGAAATTGCATAACCCCCTTACTTCTGATGAGATTCTGGGTAAAGTTATACAAATCGAGTCCATTATCGATCAATTTGCAAATACTGTGCAGAAAAAACGCGAAAATGGCGCCAGACTCGATGCCCAGAAACAGGCACATATCCTTCTGCTCGAGAAAGCCCGAGCGGCTCAACGTGAAGTCGAGCGTCTCACCAAAGAAGCGAAAGAAGGATCTTCTGAGATCAAAGCCTGTGATGATAACATCTCCTCCTGGGAGGCAACTATTACAAATTTGCTGTCTCAGGTCGATGATCTAAGGCAGAAAATTGTAACAGAGCAGGCCAAACGCAAAGAACTCCAGGAGAAGGCTGCTGATTCGATTCAGAAGCTGGTTGCCGAAAAAGGGAGGGAAGGCCTGAAGGCCTTTAGTGCATCTCAAGCGGTAGCAGATGAGGCGAGAGCTATGGAGAGTGCTGACCAGGTTTTGAGCAAAGAGATGGCCACCCTGAAGAAACTATATGAGGACTTAGTCATGCATTAGTAGAACTTATGATTTTTTATTTCGAATTCTGTATTTCGATTCTACTCTTGATGTAAATTTGACACATGCCCTTTCGTGGCAATTTTACTGTTATCGCCATTTTTATGTTTCCATTACTTCTGTCTATTCTATGCTTATTTTAACTTCGAGCAATGTTGGTTTATATTTTTTCAAATATTTACCATTTATACTCAAAGTACGTTTCTGAGGGGTTAATTCCTCTAATTCATAAGCACCATTCGAATAGATCTGAATTATTTTAAACGGTCCTTCCCAATTTGGGGACCATTTGCCCAAGGCTCGATCCTTACTATCCATGGGCAGGATAACCTTCCAAACTAAATCTCCAACATTAAAAGTTTTTGACTTCACTTTCTTATTATAAGCTTTAGCAACTCTTTCTTTTTGTTTAGTCAAAACTTCTAATGCTCTTAATCTCTCCTCGTCTAAATCAACTAACTCATCTGACATCATTTTCCAATAATGGTCGATTGGAATGTCCATTTGTTTTTGTACTCTGGCTGATTGCAAATGTATTTCGACCGGAAGTACAGCATCGTGCCCATAAGTCAGTCGAAATGGGGTAGTATTAGTTGATTCCTTAGGAGAATTTCTACATGCCCATAGAACTTGATCTAACGTTTTATTCCAATTTCTTGGCTTTTGGGCAATGTGTTTTTTAATCAAGTTAATTACAATCTTATTGGCTGCTTCGACCTGACCATTTGCTTGCGCGTAATATGGTGTTGAGGTTAATAATCGAAAGCCAGTTTTTTGGGCAAATTCTTTCATTTTTCGTCCAGTAAAAACTGAACCTTGATCAGTGGTAATTGTTTCAGGAATACCAAACCTATAAATGATATAATTTTGAATGAAACTAATTACCGCTTCCTGATCAACATTTGGCAAAGGGACTGCTTCGATCCATTTTGTAAAGTAATCGATACCAACTATAATATAACGCTGGTTCTTAGAAGAGGCAGGCTTGATTTCACCAATTAAGTCCAAAGCCCATCCTCTGAAAGGCCAAGGTTTGATTATGGAGTGTAACTCACTAGCAGGTACATGCTGTATCCCTGCATGCTTTTGGCATTCTTGACAGCCTTTAGCAAATTCTATACAGTCTTTTAACATCGAAGGCCAATACAAACCTTGTCGAAATAAAAGCCATTTCATTTTATGGCCTGCTTGATGTGATCCACAAGCCCCACTGTGAACATGGGAAACTGCCAAGTATGCTTCTGATTCACTTAGACATTTTAGCAACACTCCTTCTGCAGTCTTTTTGAACAAATCATTCCCCACAATCACGTAATTTAAAGCCCTATATTTGATCTTTCGAGCCACATTGCCTATTGGATTTTCCAAATATTCAATAATGGACTTTCTCCAATCATTATCTAACATATTGTCAATGGCCAAAATTTGAATTTTTTCCTGAAGATCATTCATACTTTCATCTTTATTATTTTGTGGTGTACTTGCCCCCACAAGTTTTGGCATTGGCAATTTAGTGCTTAATGGCTCTAGTAACACCAGTTTATCTTTTATTTCGATCAACTGAGTTAGTTTTTCCTTCGACATTTTGTACCCTGAAGCTATTTGGGCTAAATCATTTGCTTCTTGGTTTTCTAGTCGAGGTATATGCTCAATGTTAATGTAATCGAAATGATTCAGAAGAGAACTGGCCATAACAAAATATTTTGCTAAGTGTTCATTAACACATTTGTATTCTTGTGTTAATTGCTTCACTACTAATTCTGAATCACCCCTTATGTTAACATTTCTTGCCCCCAGGCTAATTAAAATTTCAAGGCCTGTAATTAGAGCCTCATACTCAGCCTCATTATTAGAACAAAGCCCTTTGATTTTATATTTGAATTTAGTTGGAACTTTATTGGGGGATATTATTAAAACTCCAATTCCAGTTCCATATTTGTGTTTCGAACCATCGAAATACAAAATCCAAGGCTCTGTATCGACATAGTCTTGCGGCATTTCGATCAATGAGTGATCTACAATAAAATCAGCCACAATTTGACCCTTAACAGATTTCAAAGGCTTGTATGTTAAAGAATATTCTGTTAAGGCTAAAGCCCATTTTCCAATTCTACTGTGTAAAATAGGTTTTGACAACATGTGTTTAATAATATCATAATGAGAATACACATAAACATCAACAGGCTTTATATATTGCTTAAGTTTTGCACAAGAGAAATACAGACAAAGACAAAGTTTTTCTATGGCCGTATATCTAGTTTCTGCATCATTTAGTACACGACTAAGATAATAAATTGCATGTTCTATGCCATCATCATCTTCCTGAGCCAACATGCTACCAATGGTCTTGTCAGACGCAGCAATATACAACTTCATAGTCTTGTTTCGACTAGGAGGCATTAACGCAGGAGGCTTGATCAGATATTCTTTAATTTCATCGAAAGCCTTTTGATGCTCTTCATTCCATTTGAATGGTTCATCTTTCTTGAGTCGAAGTAATGGCGAAAAAATTTGAGCTTTGCCACTTAGATTCGAAATGAATCGCCTCAAGAAGTTGATTTTTCCTAGCAAAGACTGAAGCTGTTTTTTGGTCGAAGGAGGCTTCGTCTCAAAAATAGCCTTTGTCTTATTTTGATTTATCTCAATGCCCTTTTTATGTACCACAAATCCCAGGAAATCTCCTGCACGCACACAAAAAGCACACTTTAATGGATTCATTTTTAATCCATGTTTCCTCATTCGTTCGAAAGATTGCCTAAGATAATCCAAATGGCTATCTTCTGAGGAGGATTTGATGATTATATCATCAATATAAATTTGCATAAATGTGTCAATAAAATCATGAAACATGGAATTCATGGCCCTTTGATAAGTGGCCCCAGCATTTTTCAACCCAAAGGGCATAACCACCCATTCATAAGTGCCTAAAGCACCAGGGCATCGAAATGCTGTTTTCGACACATCATTTTCAGCAATAAATATTTGGTTATAACCAGAATAACCATCTAACATGCTCAAAAATTCGAAACCAGCTGCCGAATCTACCAACATTTCCGCTACTGGCATAGCATATTCATCTTTAGGTGTAGCATTATTTAAATCCCTAAAATCTATGCATACTCTAAGAGTTCCATTCTTTTTAATGACAGGGACTATATTTGCTAACCATTCGACATACCTGGCAGCCCTGATGAATTTACACCTCAGCAGCCTTTCGATCTCTTCCTTAATCTTGGACATGATTTCTGGTGCGAATCTTCTTGGTAGTTGTTTTACTGGTCTTTTTCCCTCCTTAATAGGTAATTTCATTTCGACCATTTCTCTGCTTAACCCAGGCATTTCGTGGTAGTCCCAAGCAAAACAGTCTTTAAACTCTCTAAGAAGAGGCACCAGCTTTTCTTTTAAACTTGAGGTGATATTGGCACTGATATAAGTTGGCCTTTTAATCGAGCCATCTCCAATATCAACCTCTTCCAAAGGATCTTGAGCCTGCATCTTTGGCGCCTCACTTATGGGATTTTTCTCAAAACCCAGCGGCTCATCATCATAAATACAATCCAGTCTTCGATCCTTTGTTTCTTTGTTTTCATGATCTTCGATCTTGGCTTCAACTGCCATATTTTGTTGAGATTCAGCCTCAAAGGCCGTATTTAGTCTATTTTCGGCCATATAAGCCGTAATTCTGGCCCATGCAGTGGCCTCAGTCATATTAATCTTCGTATGTATTCCACCCAGTTGGTGGAATGACTCCATCTTCAGAGGGAACAGCATCAATTTCCTCCCTCTCCCATATAAACCCATAGGTAGGATGGAGTTTGACAGAGTGGACAACATTGTCACTCGATTCGACAACAGCCTCCTTGTCACCACAAGGTGCTATGTTAGCCAACTTTTTGTCAAAGGTTTGTGCAGTAACATTATCGACCTCTGACTTATAGAAGCTTTGATCCGCCTCTATATTTTCCACAATCCCATCCTCCCTCCAGATAATGAGCTTCTGGTGAAGGGTAGATGGCACAGCCCCAACTCCATGAATCCACTCCCTTCCTAATAGCAAGTTAAAATTAGCCTTAGACTGTATCACCAGGAAAAGAGTTGGTCGAACTACACTGCCTACAGCAACATCTACTTGAATGGCTCCCAAAGAATAGCCAGTTTTACCCTCATAATTCGAAAGCACAATGTTGTGGGCAGATAGATCTGTGTCATGTTTCCCGATCTTGTAGAGCATAGATCGAGGCATTAAGTTGACAGCCGCTCCTCCATCAATGAGCACTTTGTTGATTCCAACATTCTCAACTTTTGCCCTGATGAAAAGAGGTTTGAGATGACTTTTCATCTGAAAATCTGGCTTTTCGAAATAAGCTAATTGCTCTTCCACACAGCCATTATTCATAACATAGTAACATACTGGCTTTGGGTCAGCCATATCAAAATGATCGAACTCACTTTCGATCTCAGTAACTTCAGATTGGACATCATATTCAGATGGCAAGATGGATACCACACAGATGACATCGAAATCTGGCTCAGAATCCAGTAGATCCTCATCCTCCATCTTGTCTTCATCCACTGGAGGCAGGAGTCTCTCCTTTACCGGCCTCCTAGATACTTCTTTATATTGGCCCATTTGCGGGTTCTGCTGGGCCAACTTCTTCTGACGCTGGAACCTACGCCATTGGGTCCTCGTCATAGGATTCTTTCCTTTGTAATTGTTCCTATACGAGTACCTATTGGCCTTCTGTGGGCCAATTTGCTTCGTTCCACTCGAACCACCTACTTCCATAATCCCTTTGTTGAACCTTATGAGTCCCTGGTGCATCCATTTTTCGACCGGCACTGAACCAGGAGGAACGAAAGTATTCCTTCGACCCGACTTCTGATTAGTATTCGA
Source organism: Glycine soja (assembly GCF_004193775.1). Classification (NCBI taxonomy): domain Eukaryota; kingdom Viridiplantae; phylum Streptophyta; class Magnoliopsida; order Fabales; family Fabaceae; genus Glycine; species Glycine soja. Next base: position 14,496 of record NW_021143597.1, read on the forward strand.
CTGCACCATAACTCCTTTGCCTTTATCGAAACGTTGGTTCTGCCTTGCCCCCTTATTAACAACTTGGTATTTCTTGAGGCCCTCAGTAGCCTCCTTATCACATACTGCACTGCAGCGAGGGCAAAGCATCACAATCTTGTTTTCGAGTTTGCATCTGTTCAAGAAATCAATTAACTCCTCCTCAGCCTGAGGATAAACAACCTTCATCTGTTCGTTGTAATCCTCTTCAGATACATCCTGAACTTGCACATGGGACACCTCCATTGTTTCGACCATCATTATTTCTTGGGGCTCCGCATAGAGAGTTTCGGCAGCTTTGGATGTTTCAGCATTTGCCTGAACAACCTTTGGTTTCTCACCAAATTTTAGCCTTCCTTCGTCAAGAGCCTTTTGAACCAAATCCCTGAAAAGAACACAACGTGAGGTTTTATGGCCAAGGAAATTATGAAATTTACAATAACCCCTTTTTTTCTGTTGTTCGATTGGGGGTACTCTCAAGCCCTTAGGAACAACAATCTGGCCATCTGTGACTAATAAATCAAATATTTCATCACATTTAGTTATGTCAAATGTATAAGTTTTAGACACAAATTTATCATTTTTAGGTTCAACAGGGTTTTTTCCATTGGAAGGTCTAAGGAGTTTACAAACATAAGGAGGTCCAGGTTTTAATTCTGCTAAATCAACCTCACTGTCTTCGATATCTTCATATATAATATCGAACTCCTGGTCACTGTCATTGGTTTCGATATAAGCAACCTTTTCCTTCTTGTGGAATTTAGAATTTCTAGCCTTTTCGGCCTTCAACCGTTCGAGTTGTCGAACTCTATCAGCCAATTGAGCCATATCCCTTAAATACTGGGTATCTAATTTCTTTCTAATCGAATAGTCTAGGCCACCAGCAGCCATTTCGACTAATTCATGTTCAGGGACTTGGGTGAAACACCTTGCCTTTAAGAGTCTGAATCTGTTCAAATAATCATCAATTGATTCAAGTGCCTTGCGTCGAACGCTGGCTAACTCTTTAAGGCTGATCTTAGACTGTCCCATATAAAATTGCTCATGGAAAATCCTTTCCAATTGGTTCCAATTATGTATGGAATGAGGAGGAAGGGTTGTAAACCATGTAAAAGCATTTTTAGTCAAGGAACTAGGGAAAAATTTCATTCTTAAATTTTCATTATTAGCCAAATCCCCTGCTTCGACCAAATATCTAGCAACGTGTTCGACAGTGGACTCATTTGTCTCTCCCGCAAACTTGGTAAACTTAGGGATTTTCACACCCCTTGGTAATTCTGTCTGTAACACATACTCAGATAATGGAGACACAAAATTAGGCCTGTGTAAGCCTAAGTTCAAACCATTCTGCACCAAAATCGTTTCGACCATTTGGGCCAGGTTATTCTGCCTATCGAAACGGTTTTGTTGAATATTCCCTATTACTTCATCAGCATTTTGGTTTCTATTTACCAATACTATACCAGGGTTTGGTTCGACCTGTTGGACTGGTGGCTCTATGCGTGCCGCTGGTTGTGGTGCTTGAGCCATTTGCATCCCGGGATTGTTAGGCATCTGTATCTCTTGGACAGGCGCCTGTATTTGGATCTGTCGAATTGGTGGTTGTTGTATGGGTGGTGCCCCAAAAAAGTCAGCAATTCGACTTATTTGATTTGTTAACGTTTGGTAACTGTCATTTGTATTTTGAATTAAAGGGTTAATAACAGTTCCTATTTGTTGTGTTAACATGTTAACCATATCATGGTTACTTTCATCCATTTGTTGTCTGAGTGACAAAACGGATGTATTAGTTAAATGTTGCGGAATTACCCTACCTTGATTGCCCGCTACAGATCCTGATGGAGAGGACATATTAAGATTCTCTATGTTTGGTTGAGAATTTTGCAACCCTACCATCAAAGATGTAGGCATGCCATATAGAGGGTTTTGAGGCGGTCGAAAGGGACTTCCACTGGGATTCCCTAAACTAGGGTTGTTCCAAGGGGCAAAAGCAGACGCTGACGTGGTCGAACTTGCCAACGTCATGTTGGTCATGGGAGAGGTTACCCCTGTCTGATTCATAACCGTCGAAGCGGTTGAACTAATCGTGCCAACGGTTTGGTCAGGAATTGCTCCTATACCAGAATTTATATTGGCATTACTGACAGATGTTTGCGTTGGTTGCCCCTCCATATTTGGAAGGTCATTGTTTCGATTGCTTGGGGGTGGTCTAGCCATCCTTGTACGAGTTTTGAATTCTGTTAAGTGTGGAACAGATTTCCCACTTCTTAAATGCATACAAAAATCAAAACAATTAAGAAGGCAATAAACCAACTGCAACAAACAAACTTTAAAAATAATTTAAAACCAAAAACACGCAATTGACCGGTCCCACTGGGCGTGCCAATTTGTTTACACTGGAATTTGGTAAACAACCGCTAGTCTAAGTTAATTGCTTGCGAGACCAACTAGTGAATCTCAGGAGCATGTCATTTGCGTGTTTGCTTTAAACATAAAACCGTTAATGTTCATCATTGCAACAAACACTCACTGGTTCGAAATTTGCAGAAAGTAAAATTGTTTAACAGAAATCGAAATGCTGGAAATAACTAGGCAAGGAAAGGAAAATTCTGACAGAATCGAAAGGCTGGAAGTAAATTAACAAGGGAGGAAAATTGCAGAATGTAAAGGAGCAGTAAGTTCACTCGATCGAATGAACCATTTAAAAGACAGGAATTCTAAAGTGAAGCGTAAATTGCATTGCATTCGAAATGTAAAGTTTACAGAAATTTAAAATGGTTCACAAACAAACATACATTCTCCTTGTGTACTCGTTTCTCTCTGCGCTGGGTACTTTGAGTGTGTAAGGATTTGTATAAATGAATTGCGACCCTGAAATCTAACTAAAAATTGCTATATATAGGCATTCGAAAATAAACTGCCCTAACGGTCGAACACTATCCTAATGCCAAGTGTCCTGCCACGTACATCTCATATGCACATACCTGCTCCTTAGAACGGTTATCCACATTGCTCGAGATCGAACTGATTTGATGAAGATTTGTTCAGAAATTACGCTAAGTCCAGAACTCTTGCTGCCTCGACTTCGACTCGTCCATACACCAGTTCGAATTGCCCAATAGCTCGAAGTCCTCTTTCTTGTCTTAGCTTTGTACTTCGTAAATACTCCTTTGAACCTGGGAATTCCTTCTTAAAGACTCTCCTCTCTTTTCGATTCGAGCAGGTCCTGACCAGGCTCTTGCTCTGTAATACGCTTCGAACCTCGAGACGACATCCAATGCATACTTATAGCACATTTTAGCTCGTCGAAAATATGGGCTAACACTCACAAACTTATTCGATGCATGAAAAAATCACTTTTTCATTTAAGGTGTGGCCCTATCCCATTCAGGAGGACATTTTTTATGGTAGATTCATACATCAAGGTTAAGATTATTTTGTTAAATTTGACGAAATTTCGGCAACATTTCACATTGATCTCTAAGTGCACGACATGAAAATCAAGTATGCACTCAAAGAACAACTAGAAATGCATTGTTCCGAAATTTCATTAAATTCAACAAAATAATCTTAACCTTAACGCATGAATCTACCATAAAAATATGACTCTTCCCAAACTATCCAAATGGACAATTCAAGATTCAATACAATGATTAATGCAAACTATCCACAAGAATCATTGTATTCAATCTTAAACGGGAATCTAAGGTTCACTCATGTTGAACAAAAGTTATATATAAAGAAAAGTACATTAATGACAGACAACAACATACAAAAGCATTGGTAACAAAAATGGCCATCAAAAGTTTATGAAAAACTTTCATACCTCTGATGATGATCAGTATAATGTCCAACAATGAATGTCGTGATCACGATGTAAACAAGAAGACAAATAATGTCTACAAATTAAATATTTGAATGCTAAGTGAGATATATGACAAACTTGGATATATCACTTCTGATGTGTGTTGAAGACCTCATTGATGCCATGCACACAAAGGAAACGTTCAAATTAACGAATTGAATCCTTAGTAACAATTTGTTTAGAACCAGAAAAATGTATATTGTTTTATTATCTGAAATAATAATATAAGATATGATATGACAATAACCGAAGGATTAAAGTCTCAAATTTTATAAGAAAATTATAAACGTCCATCTTAAAATAAGATAGAAGGTAGAAAGATTAAAAAAATAAAATATAGAGAGAAAACAAACAACGGAAATGGTAAGTAGCATAATGAGAGAAAAAAAAGAGAAGAAAATAAGAAAGAGAAAACAAAAATAGTATTGACTCTAAATTTAGGATGTATGAATAACAGGTTGATAGATAGAAAAACTAAGAGAGATAAATTGTCATAATGTTATAAAAAAAGACATAAAATGATGAGATTAAAAAAAAAGGAATTTAATGTACTAATTAATATACCCTATAAAAATGTACTAGTAATCAATATAATAAAAAAAAGTGAATGCGTGTGATAATAAAAATTTGCAGTAAAAAATGGTAATAAAAATTTATATAAGCATGATTCACTGTAGTAGCTCTGAGGTATCCAAGGAGATGAATAAAGAAATAAGTGGGGTAAACAATAAGGAAGACGAGTCCATGTAGGCATAAAAGGTGTAGACAAATCTTCAACAAACAAGAATTTTATTATTTTTTGAGATAGTGCCTTTATTCAAAAGCACCTTTATGTGTTGCATAGAAATTCCAAGTTTGAATGTGAATGTTACTGTTATTAGTCAACAAGCTATATACTGTTTTGAAAAATCAACCCCTTTAGACAACAATTATTTCCACCCAAAGAAATCCTAAACCACACATAACTATTAACACTTATTTCCTCACTAGAGGGCATTTTCATTATACTAAGTATTTGTTCATGGTCTAGACTCATTTGCAAGCCAATTACACACCGATTCTAAGTATAGGCAATCCCTTATCAACATAGCCTTCAACCCATATATCAATTGTTTTCCTCGTGATTGGGAATTAACTCAAGTTGTACTAATTAATACAAGCGCATATGTCATGTTGAATCTCACATGTGGTGTGGCAATTTTTAGCCTGCACTTTTTTTGTGTGTGGTGTGTCAATTTTTAGCCTTGGAAAATGGAAATGCAAGATAAGTATTAGGCACTAACTTTCAGCAAGCAAAACCTGTGAGGGCAAAAGAATATATAGAATGTGTTATGTAGTTACAAAAAAATGTGCAATGACTTCATTTCAGGTGGCAGTCCCTGCAAGGTTATATAACCAACACATGAAATTTACAGGATGAGTAATGGACCATTGGGACTGCATGCACTACAAGCCCCCCATGCAGTGAATAATAATCTGTCACAACATATTCACCAAAAAAATTTAAAAAATATAATTCTGGCACAACATTCACTTTGTAGATTTACGAATATATCACGTGGACCTACATAAATATATACCATCATCATGTTGCATTCAAACAAAAGATGAAAACTAGTAGTTTTTGCTAGTTGTCTAACCTCTGAAACAAAAATATTTTAAGAGCTTTTACTTGTTGTGTCTCAATATGATTTAGATTGGATTATAACCCGAGCTCCTAAAGCAAGCCTGTAGAGTTAAAATCAAACTCATCAATCAATGACTGAAAACTGTAAGAACACACTCCTAAGTCCTAACAATTTTTAAGAACAATAGTAGAAACACTACTACAAAAAGCCTATTCTAAGTCAGTCGAATTGGCTCTTCTAAGTCGATTTTTAACCGTCTTAGATGAGCATATCGTAAAAGAGGGTCACTTTTACAACAACGGGTTTTGAATCGTCTTAGATTAGTACCTATACTAAGACGGTTATTTCATAACTGTCATAGAAGTTGACGTTATCCAAGGCCATTTTCGGACAAAACCCGCCTTAGTAAACTCTCATTTCTACATTAGTTATGTGGACGACCGACTTAGATTGTTGCAAAACTAAGACGTTTTTTAGCGTAACTGACTTAGATTTGCCATAGCATTTTTGTGTTTCTACATTAGTTGCGCGAATGACCAACTTAGATTTTCGAAAAACTAAGACAGTTTTTAACATAACCGTCTTAGATGAGCATGTACTTCTACACCGGTTGATGAATAACCGACTTAGTAAATTGTTTTTTTTTTTGTTTTTTGTGTTTCTACATCGGTTACTGAAGTAACCGACTTTAGTTTGTCATCCTTTCTAAGACGGTTATTTAATAACCGTCTTAGATTTGTTTTTTTTCATTTTTATTATATTTTTGTGTGTCATTGTATGAGTTTCTTTTTTCCTGCATAATTGTATCTTTTAATCAACAAATGGGAACTCCATAATTTTCATATAAATGTGAAGAGGAAAAAATGAGAAACTGACAATTAAGTGATTGCATAATAATTACGTGAGTTTACAAGAAAATTGTGCCAATTTATTTTGGCAAATACAACAGGTTGTAGGTACATAGAAAAGTGCAAATTATATAAATATACAAAACAAAAGTGAAGCCATTTCATCAATAGGGGTAAGAATGAATCATATAATGCTCAAAAGGTCAAACCCTTTGACAACATTGAAGCTCAATTTTTAACTGCTTGTCATTGCTCCTCTTCATGCTTTTCTCAATATCTTGTATCTTTCTTTCCATGAATTGAATATCCTGGAATGATATGCAAAGGGAGGAAGGCTTAGAAGTTATGTTACAGTATACAAACAGATCAATGAAACAGGTATAAGTTTTATATTTACATTAAAGAATAAATTCATTAAGATGAAAAGAAGAAATTACAACAAAATGGAGGATGAGAGATCCTCCATTTATCCTCCTTAATGCTAAAAAAAGGTCAAACAAAGAAGAAAACTGTTTAGCAAAGCTACCCAATTGCTCCATATATCTGTTTAGGAAACCCCCCTTAAAAGAGCACATGCTTTGCAAACTATCAATAAAAATCATGTTTCATCAAACAAAATAAAACAATTGTTGGTTCATAAATTCAACATAAATTAAACAACATAAATTCAACACTTAACTTTCTTCAATTTTGATCACCCTCTCTTCTTCTCTAAATGAGTCTACCCTCTTAGATTGCTTTCTCCCGAACCCTGAGGAAGGTTCCTGAGGATGATGATTCCTCTGTGTCTTATGATTTCAACTCATCAGATGTCCTGCATATTTGTCACAGATGAAACATTGGTCAGTATGTGATGACTAATGTGTTCCTATCACATGCCAATCATAATCAATTATAAAACTCTAAAGCATGAATCCACAAAGGTAGCCACAATATTTATTTATCCCAACCTAGTTTTAGCAGCATGTCATATAAGACGAGTCTCCAAGTAAGGACCTCATTTTGTAAGAAAGCAAGGGCATCTAAATTGCAAATTTTGTTTAGTAACAATATACAACAAAAATTCTACTTATTCCCATGGGGCCTCCATCAACTCTACTTTAGAATATACTATCAAATTATGATGTCATCCCCAACATTTATTCAAAGAGCATATAAAACATGAAAGCCACAATTAAACGACAATCAACTGTTACCTACCAAAAAACAAAACAAAATTATAAACATATTAGTATTTGCAAATTTCAAAGAAGCTTATATTTACTGAAGCAATATTTAAGTGTTTCACATGATACAAGCGTAAACTACTTAACCTTATTTTGCAAAAATAAACGAATAAAATGAAGGAGAAAGGGGGTTGAATTCAGCTCACCCGTAATTGACACGAACCATTGACACCCTCCTTAAGGGGGTCTGAATAAGTTTTCACATGGCATTAGGAATAATAGAAAACAATGTATATACATGAAAATAAACGTAGTGTACCAAGCCAGAAGCAAAAATTTTAAGCGTCCAACACAAACAAGTACTGAACTGTAGTGAATCCCTTCGAAATCCCACTCAACCTCGGGAATGGACTCAATGGTGCTCACCACTTTCTCAATTCTTGAAAACAACATCAGCAAAGCAAAAAACGCATTCTCGTTTTATTTATTCTTTCGAAAGCGCAAGCCAAAGTATTCGAAACAAAAAAAACACAATGAAGGACATTATTTAGGGAGTGAACTGCAGAGTCAACGAGGACATGGGAGGAGTGGCTAGCGACCCAAGCAGAAGTTTCCCTAATGTTTTTTGTTATTCCTAACCTCATTGTGTCGTTTCTTTTGCTTCATCTCACCGGCAATGACACGAACCACACCCCCTTTCAGCGGCAAGGTGAGGAGGAGTCGACGGAGGAGAAACGTCTTTTTAGCCTGAGCGATGAGGAAGGTCCTTCTATGGTGAAGGAGAAAGGGTTTGCGAGACTGAGCACGAGGGCAAAAATGATTTTGGGTTTTAATTTATGGATAACACAACATCGGTTTTTTTTTAAAACCTGATGTTAACATCTATTAATTAACATCGGTTTTACACAAAAACCGATGTTAACTATTTGATGTTAACATCGGTTTTTGAATAACCAATGTTAACGTTATAAAGTTAACATCAGTTTTTCTGAAACCGATGTTAATGAATTAATGTTAACATTGGGTTTTGGAAAAACCGATGTTAACATGAACTAGTTAACATCATTTTTTTCAAAACCGATGTTTAATTAACTCAACTTATTTATGAAAATGCCATTGTACTCTTGTTAACCTCGGTTTTTCAAAAAAACCGATGTTAACCCTGCGATGTTAAATCTTATAAATTCTAGTAGTGACTAAGCATCTCTTCCCATGTCCCATTCAAGTTCTTAAATTTACACATTAGAAGAGAGAATTTTTATTCTAAATGGTCCAAAATATTGATATAGGGATATTTTCTTTTTGTAGATCGTAGAAAACTCAATTGAAAAGTGTATCTAAGAAGCTATTGCATAAGCGAATGAAACATGTCCCAAATTACTCTCAAGATGACACTTGTCCAAAATTCCTATAGATTTAATCTTTAAATTTTATAATTATAGATTATTTTTTTCGCGATTGACTTTTTTTCACGATTGACTTACCAATTATAAAAAGATATACTCAAAATAGCATACAAGATTTGACAATGGACTATACTAACTCAAACATTAAATTTTTCTTAAGATAAGAAAGTTGTCCAAGTCATTATATATCATAATTTGATCATTGACTGGACGAATTAAAGATGTTATATTATATCATTAATTGCTTTTAAATATGAAATGATGTATGAATTGAAATATGAGTATGAAATACTCCGTCTTATTAAATTTTAAAATTAAAATGAATTATCTTAAAATTTTCACCATTTTACTACTCATCTATTCACGAGATCTTAAATGTACCATTTTCTCCTCT
>NW_021143598.1:0-16727 GCF_004193775.1 Glycine soja
GAAAAGTTATGACAATTCGAATTTTTCGAGAGCTTCCGTTGTTCAATTTGGAGCATCTCGATAAATTATTTTCCCAAATCGGACCATCCGTGTGAAACTTATGATCATTCAAATTTCTCGAGAGGCTTCCCGTTGTTCAATTTCGAGCGTCTTGATATATTATGTCCCGAATCGAACATCTGAGTGAAATGTTATGACCATTCGAATTTCTCGAGAGCTTCCGTTGTTCAATTTCGAGCGTCTAGATGAGTTATGTCCCCGAATCGAACATCCGTGTGAAATGTTATGACCATTCGAATGTCTCGAGAGCTTCCGTTGTTCAATTTCGAGCGTCTAGATGAATTATGTCCCCGAATCGAACATCCGAGTGAAATGTTATGACCATTCGAATTTCTCGATAGCTTCTGTTGTTCAATTTCGAGCGTCTAGATGAGTTATGTACCCGATTCGAACATCCGAGTGAAATGTTATGACCATTCGAATTTCTCGAGAGTTTCCGTTGTTCAATTTCGAGCGTCTAGATGAGTTATCTCCCCGAATCGGACATCCGAGTGAAAAGTTATGACCATTCGAATTTCTCGAGAGCTTCCGTTGTTCAATTTGGAGCGTCTCGATATATTATGTCCCCGAATCGAACATCTAAGTGAAATGTTATGACCATTCGAATTTCTCGATATCTTCTGTTGTTCAATTTCGAGCGTCTAGATGAGTTATGTCCCCGATTCGAACATCCGAGTGAATTGTTATGACCATTCAAATTTCTCAAGAGTTTCCGTTTTTCAATTTCGAGCGTTTAGATGAGTTATCTCCCCGAATCGGACATCCGAGTGAAAAGTTATGACCATTCGAATTTCTCGAGAGCTTCCGTTGTTCAATTTCGAGCGTCTAGATTTGTTATGTCCCCAAATCGGACATCTGTGTGAAAAGTTATGACCATTCGAATTTGTCGAGAGCTTCCGTTGTTCAATTTGGAGCATCTCGATAAATTATTTTCCCAAATCGGACATCCGTGTGAAAATTTATGACCATTCGAATTTCTCGAGAGCTTCCGTTGTTCAATTTCGAGCGTCTCGATATATTATGTCCCCGGATCGAACATCTGAGTGAAATATTATGACCATTCGAATTTCTCGATAGCTTCCGTTGTTCAATTTCGAGCGTCTAGATGAGTTATGTCCCCGAATCGAACATCCGAGTGAAATGTTATGACCATTCGAATTTCTCGAGAGCTTCCGTTATTCAATTTCGAGCGTCTCGATATATTATGTCCCCGAATCGAACATCTGAGTGAAATGTTATGACCATTCGAATTTATCGAGAGTTTCCGTTGTTCAATTTCGAGCGTCTAGATGAGTTATCTCCCCTAATCGGACATCCGAGTGAAAAGTTATGACCATTCGAATTTCTGGAGAGCTTCCGTTGTTCAATTTCGAGCGTCTAGATGTGTTATCTCCCCTAATCGGACATCCGAGTGAAAAGTTATGACCATTCGAATTTCTGGAGAGCTTCCGTTGTTCAATTCGAGCGTCTAGATTTGTTATGTCCCCAAATCGGACATCTGTTTGAAAAGTTATGACAATTCGAATTGGTCGAGAGCTTCCGTTGTTCAATTTGGAGCATCTCGATAAATTATTTTCCCTAATCGGACATCCGTGTGAAAAGTTATTACCATTCGAATTTCTCGAGAGCTTCCGTTGTTCAATTTCGAGCGTCTCGATGAGTTATCTCCCCGAATCGGACATCCGAGTGAAAAGTTATGACCATTCGAATTTCTCGAGAGCTTCCGTTGTTCAATTTGGAGCGTCTCGATATATTATGTCCCCGAATCGAACATCTAAGTGAAATGTTATGACCATTCGAATTTCTCGATATCTTCTGTTGTTCAATTTCGAGCGTCTAGATGAGTTATGTCCCCGATTCGAACATCCGAGTGAATTGTTATGACCATTCAAATTTCTCAAGAGTTTCCGTTGTTCAATTTCGAGCGTTTAGATGAGTTATCTCCCCGAATCGGACATCCGAGTGAAAAGTTATGACCATTCGAATTTCTCGAGAGCTTCCGTTGTTCAATTTCGAGCGTCTAGATTTGTTATGTCTCCAAATCGGACATCTGTGTGAAAAGTTATGACCATTCGAATTTGTCGAGAGCTTCCGTTGTTCAATTTGGAGCATCTCGATAAATTATTTTCCCAAATCGGACATCCGTGTGAAAATTTATGACCATTCGAATTTCTCGAGAGCTTCCGTTGTTCAATTTCGAGCGTCTCGATATATTATGTCCCCGAATCGAACATCTGAGTGAAATATTATGACCATTCGAATTTCTCGATAGCTTCCGTTGTTCAATTTCGAGCGTCTAGATGAGTTATGTCCCCGAATCGAACATCCGAGTGAAATGTTATGACCATTCGAATTTCTCGAGAGCTTCCGTTATTCAATTTCGAGCGTCTCGATATATTATGTCCCCGAATCGAACATCTGAGTGAAATGTTATGACCATTCGAATTTATCGAGAGTTTCCGTTGTTCAATTTCGAGCGTCTAGATGAGTTATCTCCCCTAATCGGACATCCGAGTGAAAAGTTATGACCATTCGAATTTCTGGAGAGCTTCCGTTGTTCAATTTCGAGCGTCTAGATGTGTTATCTCCCCTAATCGGACATCCGAGTGAAAAGTTATGACCATTCGAATTTCTGGAGAGCTTCCGTTGTTCAATTTCGAGCGTCTAGATTTGTTATGTCCCCAAATCGGACATCTGTTTGAAAAGTTATGACAATTCGAATTGGTCGAGAGCTTCCGTTGTTCAATTTGGAGCATCTCGATAAATTATTTTCCCTAATCGGACATCCGTGTGAAAAGTTATTACCATTCGAATTTCTCGAGAGCTTCCGTTGTTCAATTTCGAGCGTCTCGATATATTATGTCCCCGAATCAAACATCTGAGTGAAATGTTATGACCATTCGAATTTCTCGATAGCTTCCGTTGTTCAATTTCGAGCGTCTCGATATATTATGTCCCCGAATCGAACATCTAAGTGAAATGTTATGACCATTCGAATTTCTCGAGAGCTTCCGTTGTTCAATTTCGAGCGTCTCGATATATTATGTCCCCGAATCGAACATCGAAGTGAAATGTTATGACCATTTGAATTTCTCGATAGCTTCTGTTGTTCAATTTCTAGCGTCTAGATGAGTTATGTACCCGATTCGAACATCCGAGTGAAATGTTATGACCATTCGAATTTCTCGAGAGTTTCCGTTGTTCAATTTCGAGCGTCTAGATGAGTTATCTCCCCGAATCGGACATCCGAGTGAAAAGTTATGACCATTCGAATTTTTCGAGAGCTTCCGTTGTTCAATTTCGAGCGTCTAGATTTGTTATGTCCCCAAATCGGACATCTGTGTAAAAAGTTATGACAATTCGAATTTCTCGATAGCTTCCGTTGTTTAATTTCGAGCGTCTAGATGAGTTATGTCCCCGAATCGAACATCCGAGTGAAATGTTATGACCATTCGAATTTCTCGAGAGCTTCCGTTGTTCAATTTCGAGCGTCTCGATATATTATGTCCCCGAATCGAACATCTAAGTGAAATGTTATGACCATTCGAATTTCTCGATAGCTTCTGTTGTTCAATTTCGAGCGTCTAGATGAGTTATGTACCCGATTCGAACATCCGAGTGAAATGTTATGACCATTCGAATTTCTCGAGAGTTTCCGTTGTTCAATTTCGAGCGTCTAGATGAGTTATCTCCCCGAATCGGACATCCGAGTGAAAAGTTATGACCATTCGAATTTCTCGAGAGCTTCCGTTGTTCAATTTGGAGCGTCTCGATATATTATGTCCCCGAATCGAACATCTAAGTGAAATGTTATGACCATTCGAATTTCTCGATATCTTCTGTTGTTCAATTTCGAGCGTCTAGATGAGTTATGTCCCCGATTCGAACATCCGAGTGAATTGTTATGACCATTCAAATTTCTCAAGAGTTTCCATTGTTCAATTTCGAGCGTTTAGATGAGTTATCTCCCCGAATCGGACATCCGAGTGAAAAGTTATGACCATTCGAATTTCTCGAGAGCTTCCGTTGTTCAATTTCGAGCGTCTAGATTTGTTATGTCCTCAAATCGGACATCTGTGTGAAAAGTTATGACCATTCGAATTTGTCGAGAGCTTCCGTTGTTCAATTTGGAGCATCTCGATAAATTATTTTCCCAAATCGGACATCCGTGTGAAAATTTATAACCATTCGAATTTCTCGAGAGCTTCCGTTGTTCAATTTCGAGCGTCTCGATATATTATGTCCCCGAATCGAACATCTGAGTGAAATGTTATGACCATTCGAATTTCTCGATAGCTTCCGTTGTTCAATTTCGAGCGTCTAGATGAGTTATGTCCCCGAATCGAACATCCGAGTGAAATGTTATGACCATTCGAATTTCTCGAGAGCTTCCGTTATTCAATTTCGAGCGTCTCGATATATTATGTCCCCGAATCGAACATCTGAGTGAAATGTTATGACCATTCGAATTTCTCGATAGCTTCCGTTGTTAAATTTCGAGCGTCTAGATGAGTTATGTCCCCGAATCGAACATCCGAGTGAAATGTTATGACCATTCGAATTTCTCGAGAGCTTCCGTTGTTCAATTTCGAGCGTCTCGATATATTATGTCCCCGAATCGGACATCCGAGTGAAAAGTTATGACCATTCGAATTTCTCGAGAGCTTCCGTTGTTCAATTTCGAGCGTCTAGATTTGTTATGTCCCCAAATCGGACATCTGTGTGAAAAGTTATGACCATTCGAATTTGTCGAGAGCTTCCGTTGTTCAATTTGGAGCATCTCGATAAATTATTTTCCCAAATCTGACATCCGTGTGAAAATTTATAACCATTCGAATTTCTCGAGAGCTTCCGTTGTTCAATTTCGAGCGTCTCGATATATTATGTCCCCGAATCTGACATCCGAGTGAAAAGTTATGACCATTCGAATTTCTCGAGAGCTTCCGTTGTTCAATTTCGAGCTTCTAGATGAGTTATGTCCCCGATTCGAACATCCGAGTGAATTGTTATGACCATTCGAATTTCTCAAGAGTTTCCGTTGTTCAATTTCGAGCGTCTAGATGAGTTATCTCCCAGAATCGGACATCCGAGTGAAAAGTTATGACCATTCGAATTTCTCGAGAGCTTCTGTTGTTCAATTTCGAGCGTCTAGATTTGTTATGTCGCCAAATCGGACATCTGTGTGAAAAGTTATAACCATTCGAATTTGTCGAGAGCTTCCGTTGTTCAATTTGGAGCATCTCGATAAATTATTTTCCCAAATCGGACATCCGTGTGAAAATTTATGGTACGAAAATTGACCAAGAGGAGTTGAAAATCAACACAAGTGACATTCAAAGGGAAGTTAATGGCGTGGGAGCTGTTTGGAATCCTCATCAAGGGCTGAGTTTAATTACTTGGCTATTTTAAGCATTTTCATCAGTTAAGACAAATAAAATTCAGCCATTCAAAACCTTTCCAAGATGGTTACAAAAAAAGCATAAATGGGACATTCAAGGCCTTAAATAGGCGTGTGGCTAATTATGGAAAAGGAATATCATGAGCTGATTGCATTAAGTCATTAATTGCATTTTATTACTAGTTTTATTGTGTTTAATTAGGCCTTACTGTTTTTTTCGGCCATATATGGATGTAATTTGATGATTTGCAGATTATTCAATAAACAAGAACAATTCAGTCCAATTAGAAATTGTGTTTACATTTTCGCCCGATTATTTGCAAGCGTCGTCTTGAAAATAGTCCGATTAGCTCAATTGGTGTTGAGTGCTAATCTCGTATTAAGCTATTGGTGTAGTTTAATATTGCTTATTTTTCCTTGCTGATTTTCGTAAAAACCCAAACACGCAAATACCAAAAATACTTAAAAGAATTCGACTAATAAGGGTGGTACCTAGTACCTTCGTTATTGGTTGTCTGCTTCCGTTACCACACTCTGATTTCGTATCATTATTTCCCCGAATCGAACATCCGTGTGAAAAGTTATGACCATTCGAATTTCACGAAAGCTTCAGCTGTTAAATTTCGAGCGTCTCGATATATTATATCCACGAATCAGACATCTGAGTTAAATGTTATGACCATTCGAATTTCTCAAGATTTTCCGTTGTTCAATTTCGAGCGTCTAGACGAGTTATGTCCCCGAATCAGACATCCTAGTTAAAAGTTATGACCGTTGGTATTTCTCGAGGGCAACCGATGTTCAATTTCGAGCGTCTCGATATATTATGCCGCCGATTAGGACATCCATGTGAAAAGTTATGACCATTTGAATTTCTCGAGAGCCTTCATTGTTCAATTTCGGGCGTCTCGATATATTATGCTCCTTAATCGGTTATCCAAGTGAAAAGTTATGACCATCGGAATTTGTCGAGGGCATCCGTTTTTCAATTTCGAGCGTCTTGATATATTATGTCCCCAAATCGAACATCCGTGGGCAAAGTTACGACCATTCAAATTTCTCGAGAGCTTCCGCTGTTCAATTTCCAGCGTCTCGATATACTATATCCCCGAATCGGACATCCGAGTGAAATTTATGACCATTCGAATTTCTCGAGAGTTTCCGTTGTTCAATTTCGAGCGTCTAGATGAGTTATGTCCCTGAATCGGATATTTGTGTGAAAAGTTATGACCATTCGAATTTCTCGAGAACTTTCGTTGTACAATTTCGAGCGTGTCGATATATTATGTCCCCGAATCGGACATCCGTGTGAAAAGTTATGACCATTCGAATTTCTCGAGAGCATCCGTTGTTCAATTTCGAGCGTCTCGATATATTATGTCCCCGAATCGGACATCAGAGTGAAATGTTATGACCATTCAAATTTCTCAAGAGTTTCCGTTGTTCAATTTCGACCGTCTAGACGAGTTATGTCCCCGAATCAGACATCCGAGTTAAAAGTTATGACCGTTGGTATTTCTCGAGGGCAATCGATGTTCAATTTCGAGCGTCTCGATATATTATGCCACCGATTAGGACATCCAAGTGAAAAGTTATGACCATTTGAATTTCTCGAGTGCCTTCATTGTTCAATTTCGAGCGTCTTGATATATTATGCTCCTTAATCGGTTTTCCAAGTGAAAAGTTATGACCATCGGAATTTGTCGAGGGCATCCGTTGTTCAATTTCGAGCGTCTCGATATACTATGTCCCCAAATCGAACATCCGTGGGCAAAGTTATGACCATTCAAATTTCTCGAGAGCTTCCGCTGTTCAATTTCCAGCGTCTCGATATACTATATCCCCGAATCGGACATCCGAGTGAAATTTATGACCATTCGAATTTCTCGAGAGTTTCCGTTGTTCAATTTCAAGCGTCTAGATGAGTTATGTCCCTGAATCGGATATTTGTGTGAAAAGTTATGACCATTCGAATTTCTCGAGAACTTTCGTTGTACAATTTCGATTGTGTCGATATATTATGTCCCCGAATCAGACATCCGTGTGAAAAGTTATGACCATTTGAATTTCTCGAGAGCATCCGTTGTTCAATTTCGAGCGTCTCGATATATTATGTCCCCGAATCGGACATCAGAGTGAAATGTTATGACCATTCAAATTTCTCGAGAGCATCCATTGTTCAATTTTGAGCGTCTCGATATATTATGTCCCCGAATCAGACATCTGAGTTAAATTTTATGACCATTCAAATTTCTCAAGAGCTTCCGTTGTTCAATTTCGAGCGTCTCGATATATTATGTTCCCAAATCGAACATCCGTGGGCAAAGTTATGACCATTCAAATTTCTCGAGAGCTTCCGCTGTTCAATTTCGAGTGTCTCAATATACTATATCCCCGAATCGGACATCCGAGTGAAATTTATGACCATTCGAATTTCTCGAGAGCTTCCGTTGTTCAATTTCGAGCGTCTAGATGAGTTATGTCCCCGAATCGGATATTTGTATGAAAATTTATGACCATTCGAATTTCTCGTGCGCTTTCTTTGTTCAATTTCGAGTGTCTCGATAGATTATGTCCCCGAATCTGACATCTGTGTGAAAAGTTATGAGCATTCGAATTTCTCGAGAGCTTGCGTTGTTCAATATCGAACGTCTCGATATATTATGTACCCAAATCGGACATCCGAGTGAAATGTTATGACCATTCTAATTTCTCGAGAGCTTTTGTTGTTCAATTTCGAGCGTTTCGATATATTATGTCCCCAAATCGGAATTCCGTGCAAAAAATTATGACCATTCGAATTTCTGGAGAGCTTCCGTTGTTCAATTTCGAGCGTCTCGATATATTATTTCCTCGAATCGGACATCCGTGTGAAAAGTTATGACCATTCGAATTTCTCTAGAGCTTCCGTTGTTCAATTTCGAGCGTCTCGATATATTATGTCCCCGAATAAAACATCTGAGTGAAATGTTATGACCATTCGAATTTCTCGATAGCTTCCGTTGTTCAATTTCGAGCGTCTAGATGAGTTATGTCCTCGAATCGAACATCCGAGTGAAATGTTATGACCATTCGAATTTCTCGATAGCTTCCGTTGTTCAATTTCGAGCGTCTAGATGAGTTATGTCCTCGAATCGAACATCCGAGTGAAATGTTATGACCATTCGAATTTCTCGAGAGCTTCCGTTGTTTAATTTCGAGCGTCTCGATATATTATGTCCCCGAATCGAACATCTGAGTGAAATGTTATGACCATTCGAATTTCTCGATAGCTTCCGTTGTTCAATTTCGAGCGTCTAGATGAGTTATGTCCCCGAATCGAACATCCGAGTCAAACTGTTATGACCATTCGAATTTCTCGAGAGCTTCCGTTGTACAATTTCGAGCGTCTGGATGAGTTATGTCCCAGAATCGAACATCCGAGTGAAATGTTATGACCATTCGAATTTCGCGAGAGCTTCAGTTGTTCAATTTCGAGCGTCTCGATATATCATGTCCCCGAATCGAACATCCAAGTGAAATGTTATGACCATTCGAATTGATGAGAATCATGAAACTGGCCAAATACAGGCTAAAGGCCCAAGTGGAGAAGGACGAAGGCCCAAGTGGAGAAGGATAAAGCCCCCGAGTGGAGAAGGATGAAGGCCCAAGTGGTTGTGGCGTCTACCCTGACTTATCTTCCTTCACCGGAAGTGGCGTCATCCAAACCTCCGTAGCCTATATCAAACGATCCACTCCTACTCAAGTTCACATCACGAATTTCTCGATAGCTTCTGTTGTTCAATTTCGAGCGTCTAGATGAGTTATGTCCCCGATTCGAACATCCGAGTGAATTGTTATGACCATTCGAATTTCTCGAGAGTTTCCGTTGTTCAATTTCGAGCGTCTAGATGAGTTATCTCCCCGAATCGGACATCCGAGTGAAATGTTATGACCATTCGAATTTCTCGAGAGCTTCCGTTGTTCAATTTCGAGCGTCTAGATGAGTTATGTCCCCGAATTGAACATCCGAGTGAAATGTTATGACCATTTGAATTTCTCGAGAGCTTCCATTGTTCAATTTCGAGTGTCTAGATGAGTTATGTCCCCGAATCGGACATTCGAGTGAAAAGTTATGACCATTCGAATATCTCGAGAGCTTCCGTTGTTCAATTTCGAGCGTCTAGATGAGTTATCTCCCCGAATCGGACATCCGAGTGAAAACTTATGACCATTCGAATTTCTCGAGAGCTTCCGTTGTTCAATTTCGAGCGTCTAGATTTGTTATGTCCCCAAATCGGACATCTGTGTGAAAAGTTATGACCATTCGAATTTCTTGATAGCTTCCGTTGTTCAATTTCGAGCGTCTCGATATATTATGTCCCCGAATCGAACATCTAAGTGAAATGTTATGACCATTCGAATTTCTCGATAGCTTCCGTTGTTTAATTTCGAGCGTCTAGATGAGTTATGTCCCCGAATCGAACATCCGAGTGAAATGTTATGACCATTCGAATTTCTCGAGAGCTTCCGTTGTTCAATTTCGAGCGTCTCGATATATTATGTCCCCGAATCGAACTTCTATGTGAAATATTATGACCATTCGAATTTCTCGATAGATTCCGTTGTTCAATTTCGAGCGTCTAGATGTGTTATGTCCCCGAATCGAACATCCGAGTGAAATGTTATGACCATTCAAATTTCTCGAGAGTTTCCGTTGTTCAATTTCGAGCGTCTAGATGAGTTATCTCCCCGAATCGGACATCCGAGTGAAAAGTTATGACCATTCGAATTTCTCAAGAGCTTCCGTTGTTCAATTTAGAGCGTCTCGATATATTATGTCCCCGATTCGAACATCCGAGTGAATTGTTATGACCATTCGAATTTCTCGAGAGTTTCCGTTGTTCAATTTCGAGCGTCTAGATGAGTTATATCTCCGAATTGGACATCCGAGTGAAATGTTATGACCAATCGAATTTCTCGAGAGCTTCCGTTGTTCAATTTCGAGCGTCTAGATTTGTTATGTCCCCGAATCGGACATCTGTGTGAAAAGTTATGACCATTCGAATTTTTCGAGAGCTTCCGTTGTCCAATTTGGAGCATCTCGATAAATTATTTTTCCAAATCGGACATCCGTGTTAAAAGTTATGACCATTCGAATTTCTCGAGAGCTTCCGTTGTTCAATTTCGAGCGTCTCGATATATTATGTACCAGAATCGAACATCTAAGTGAAATCTTATGACCATTTGAATTTCTCGATAGCTTCCGTTGTACAATTTCGAGCGTCTAGATGAGTTATGTCCCCGAATCGGACATCCGTGTGAAAAGTTATGACCATTCAAATTTGTTGAGAGCTTCCGTGGTTCAATTTCGAGCTTCTCGAAATAGTTTTCCCCGAATCGGACATCTGTGTGAAGAGTTATGATCATTCGAATTTCTCTGCAGCTTCTATTGTTCAATTTCGAGCGTCTTGATATATTATGTCCCCGATTCGGACATCTGTGTGAAAAGTTATGACCATTCGAATTTATCGAGAGCTTCCGTTGTTCAATTTGGAGCATCTCGATAAATTATTTTCCCAAATCGGACATCCGTGTGAAAAGTTATGACCATTCGAATTTCTCGAGAGCTTCCGTTGTTCAATTTCGAGCGTCTCGATATATTATGTCCCCGAATCGAACATCTGAGTGAAATGTTATGACCATTCGAATTTCTCGATAGCTTCCGTTGTTAAATTTCGAGCGTCTAGATGAGTTATGTCCCCGATTCGAACATCCGAGTGAATTGTTATGACCATTTGAATTTCGCGAGAGCTTCCGTTGTTAAATTTCGAGCGTCTCGATATATTATGTCCCCGAATCGAAAATCCAAGTGAAATGTTATGACCATTCGAATTTCTCGATAGCTTCTGTTGTTCAATTTCGAGCGTCTAGATGAGTTATGTACCCGATTCAAACATCCGAGTGAAATGTTATGACCATTCGAATTTCTCGAGAGTTTCCGTTGTTCAATTTCGAGCGTCTAGATTTGTTATGTCCCCAAATCGGACATCTGTGTGAAAAGTTATGACATTTTGAATTTGTCGAGAGCTTCCGTTGTTCAATTTGGAGCATCTCGATAAATTATTTTCCCAAATCGGACATCCGTGTGAAAAGTTATGAACATTCGAATTTCTCGAGAGCTTCCGTTGTTCAATTTCGAGCGTCTCGATATATTATGTCCCCGAATCAAACATCTGAGTGAAATGTTATGACCATTCGAATTTCTCGATAGCTTCCGTTGAATAGGAAAAGAGAAAAGCCAGTAAAATTAACGGGTGCCGCTTTTTGAAGATTATAAAAATGGAAATTTGATGGCTGTACTGTCTTTATACTCTTATTTAAAGAACGCCAAAATAGAGAAAGTTGATAAATTCCTATTCTTTTAGGACTATATATATCAAGGTCATTTTCAATCTTTATTGATGCAACAACAGAAAGTTAGGTCTTGATGCAGCAATATGCCAACCTATTGTTAATTTGTGGGATCTACCATATTTCTGGTTCTACACAGGGATGGCAACGGGAAGGACGGATTTCCCTATTCCCATTCCCGTTGTTACAAAAAAGGTACGAGTTTGAATTTATAAAAGATGGGATAAAAAAATAAAATTCAATCTCATTTCCATTGGATTCGAAGAAATTTATGGAAAATACATCTCATATTTTTTTTTTAAATAATATTTTGTTCATATACTTTAAATAAAGAATAAATAACGTAAACATATTTAAGATTTAAATTATATTTTTAGTTAAATGTATAATTTTAAATAATTAATATTATTTATTTAACTATTAAAATAATTATTCTACATTTTTATAATTATAAAAATAAAATATAAAATAATTATATAATTATATAATTAACAATTATATATAATATAAATAATAATAAAATTATAGATAAATATAATAACTACATTGTTAATAATTATACAAATATATGTAACCGGATAGGTATGGGAGTAAGGGTAGGATAGGAAGTCCCATATCTGACCCTTTCCCGTCATCGCTTTCCCAAGTCAGAGAAAATCCAAATTCAATCTTAACTTCGATCAAAATGAATTTTTTCCGTCAAACTCAAAGGAGGGATACCCACGAGTTCCGTTTCTATTTGCATGCCTACTACATTCCTATTACTCACTTTCCTCGCAGTAAGAGCAATTATGGTGAAAGAAAATAATCCACAAATAAACAAAACGGACTCGAGTTAATTATTGCATTTTGCACTAGATTTCATAGACAATCAAAAGTGTATATAGTCAAGAATACGGTAAGTATATCAATCATATAAACATTAAAAAAAATAAGAAAAAAAATTATATCTTTGAAAATTATGATTCAACAACTATATAATCAGTTAATTACTCTCTTAATTCAGAGATTGATTAAAGAAAATAATTTTAGGTTTTAGTTCTTAGTCAAATAAAAAAAGGAAGACGTACACAATTATCAAGCTTGAGAAAAGTCAATTAAAGTAACCATATAGGTTTGAAATCCCCTGTATTCTCCCTTAACGTAACATATTTTTTCTTTCTAAATCTCTTATTATTTATTTTGTGATTAATATTCAATTCTCTTATGATGTGATCCTTATTAGGAGCGGATCGTTTGATACAAGTCACACGAGGACACCACTTTTAGGGAGGGAAGATAAGTCAAGGTAGACGCCACAAGAATTACCTTGATAAGTCTAAGATTAGTTCAACAAGAAATTCAAAGAGAAGCTCTCACAAATTATTCGCAAAATGCCAAAAGTCCCTTCTATTAAAAATGAGTTCAATACATTTAGTGTATATGAGGTGTAACTGACAAGGCACCAATTTTATTTAATTAAAATGAAAATGAAAACGAAAATGAAAAATAGAAATAGAAAAAAAAAATATTTGGCATGGGCCTTCAGCAGCAATTAAGATTCTTGGTAGTCTAGGTTGTGTTCTGAAATAATGGGGCAAGCCACATTGCCCCTATTCCCTTGTTATTGGCACCCAAAAGTGCGCCCACCAAGTGCTCGGTGAAATGCCTCAATGACATTTTGGGCATGATTTTGTGAACTTTGGATTGTGGGGCTGATTTGTGTATATATGGACAACATGTAAAGATTAAAATAAGTGCCCAAATTAAGGACTTAGACCTAGGAATCCAAGCCTTTGGTTTGAGTGCAAGAAAGCATAAAAATGAGGGCATTGTGATAGGGATTTCCCTTTAGGCCAGCGGCTGATTTTTTGGGCTGCACCATGATGTTTGCCTAGTTGTTTGAGAATGTTGTTCATCATGCATATATAGATGTAGAATAGGTGGCAAAATACCTCACAAGATATGTGTATGTTGCATGTAGATAGCAAAGAGATACCTCACCAAAAACCTTGTTGAATTGAAATATAGTTTGAGTAGCAAGATACTTGAATACGCATGAAATGTAATTTCCTTTGTAGCAAAGATTCTTTGAATATGCATGTGTACAGATTTAGCAAAGACATGTATGTATATGAGCTCGGGTAGTAAGAATATTTCAAGTATGCATGTGTATAAGTTTAGCAAAGAAATGAATGTGCGTATGTAACTTTTGGTAGCAAAATACTTTAAATACGGACATATGTAATTTTGGCACAATACCTTGAGCATGCATATATGAATTCTTTTCAAAAGAATATGTGTGGGATATAAGTAGCTAGAATGTTTTGGAATATCCTTGTATATCGATATAGATAGCAGGATATTTTGCACAAGTGCACGTTCATAAATGTTCTTCTTCAGGGAAATGTATGCACAAGTTTGTTCTAAGTCGAAAAGATTAGTATGTCGTTTTTGCTTAAAAATAGCATTTCCTTGTAAATTAACTTTCCAAATGTTTATCCTCGCAGCAAATGGCTCCGAAAAAACTTTCCGCGAAGAGGTCTAGGAGAGACGCCGCGGCTGAAGGACCAGTGCCGCCCCCGAGTTTGATAGCCACCGTTTCCGGAGCGCCGAGCACCAGAAGCGCTTCGAGGCCATCAAAGGATGGTCGTTTCACAAAGAGAGGCGCGTCCAACTCAGGGAGGATGAGTACACAAATTTTCAGGAGGAGATAGTTCGCCAACATTGGACGTCGCTGGTGACTCCCATGGCTAAGTTTGACCCTGAGGTAGTCCTGGAGTTTTATGCTAATGCTTGACCCACAGAGGAAGGAGTGCGAGACATGCGTTCATGGGTGAGGGGTCAGTGGATTCCTTTTGACGCAGATGCCCTCAACCAGTTCCTGGGTGACCCGCTAGTGTTGGAGGAAGGCCAGGAGTGCGAGTTCAGTTAGAGGAGGAATAGGGCCGACGGGTTCGACGAGGAGACCATTGCCCAGCTGTTATGCACACCGGGGCAGGATTTCGCTCAGACTGTTGCAGGGAGGCGGGTGCGGATCATGCACACCAGCATGACCATCTTGACCCAGACGTGGATGACATTGCTGCTAAGCAATGTCTTGCCTAGCGATCATAACTTCGATCTCCCTCTGACGAAGTGTCAGTTGGTGTATGCCATCCTGACACGGATGAGCGTCCACGTGGCCCAAGTGATTGCTGACGCCATCTATTTATTTGCAGGTATGCCACCCACCAGGCACCCTTTAGACCCGGATAAGTCTAGCAGGGCCCTGGGGTTTCTGGCATTGATCACGGGCTCTACCAGTCATTCGGGGTTTCCGTCACCCCTAGTAAGGTGATCTGACCGCCGATCACCCGAGCCTTCATCGAAAAGTATTGCACGCCTAGGCAGGCGCAGGGTGATGCACCTCAAGCCGCAGACGCACCGCCACCACCTCATCAGGCCGATCCCGCTGGATCACTAGGCATGAAGCGTTATCTACAACACCTGGTTCGCCAGCAGGCGGCCAACCACCGGGGGCAGGTGCAGATACATGAGTGTCTCTACCGGTTCAGCCTCAGTCAGCTGGGGCAGGGTTTCGCTCCTTTTGCGTGCCCTACTCCAGAGCAGTTTGGGGCTGAGGTCACATGGCCTGGAGATTGGTCCGAGGCCCAGACAGGGGAGGCGCCTGTAGGATCCCCCAGCGATGCAGAGGAGGCCCGTATGGATGAGGAGATGACGAATTTGCTCGGTTTCTTGGGAGGAAGCGGAGCCACATGACCGAGGTCATCGCACCTTTTTATTGACATTACTGTTTTCTGTTAGTTTGCTATTGACGTTTTCTGTTATTGTCTATATTGTTGTTGACATTACTATTTTCTGTTTTTGTCCATATGGTTACTAACGTTGCTGTTATTATTTTTTGTTTGGTGTTATGGCTCTCAATTATTTCGTCACCATTTTTTTTTTGCGACTTACCATTTCGTGTGTTCTTTTCGTTTACCTTGTGGTTAGACGTAAGTAGGTAGTGTGCGCCCCCGTCTGCACGATCTTTTTAGAGAAAAAAAGAAAAAAGGGGAGAAAAAATGAATAAATGATAATAACTTAAAAAGAAAAAGGGAAAAAAAAGAAGAGAGCAAGCAAGAAAAGAAAAAGAAGGAAGAAAAAAAAGAAAATAAAAAGTTGTCTAGCTAGAAAATAACATACTTGTGAAAAGAGATAACTTCCAACTTTTTTTTTGAAAAAATTCATTGATCATAACCAGTTTTTGAAAAAAAATGTGAATACATTTGAAGGATGAATGCTGTGAAAGTTTTCCCGAACGCCCAAAAATAGACTCGGATGAATGCACAAATTGATAAAAGAACATATTTTGGAAACACTGGGTTGACTAAAGTAGAGAAAATGAATCATGAGCCCAGCATCACATAACCAAAATTTTTTCGACACTTGAGTGTCCCCATAGGTGCATGCATGACTAGTTTTGCATTAAATTTCCTAATCATCATTATTGCATTTGTATCATGGAAATAATGTGGGACATCCCTTTTATTCCTGAACCGCTGGCCAAACCCACGCCCTGACATTTATCATGTCCAGCCGTTCTACAAGCCTTGAGCCAAAATCCCAACTTACCATAAACCTTGACCCAGGGTGAGAATTTCCATCCTTTCTCTCGGAAGAAAACAAAAAAGCAAAAAAAGAGAAAAGGAGAAAATTCCCAATCAAAAAATCGGAAGAAAACAAAAGAAAGAAAATTCCCCGATCAAGGATCAAAAGAAAACAGAAGAAATATACAAAAAGGTCTTTGGACCAGACAATATCTGAACAATACAGAATTGTCACCAAGTAACAAGAAAAATAAAGGAAACCACGACCTAAAGTGTGTTGGATCGAGTGACCTCAGAATAATTAA
>NW_021143599.1:0-27906 GCF_004193775.1 Glycine soja
GAAAGCTGAGATTCCAGAACATGTTATGCGTGACTCACTTCAAAAATCTCACTAAACTTTTTTCCTTTTGGTAAAAAAAATCCAAGTAAAGTTAAGCAACAGATTTCATGTGACACCAAAGCTAGCTGTAATAGCTACTGATAACAAAGTTATACCAAACTTAAGATCAATTAACCGCAGGGAAAATATTGTTAGTGATTATCAATTACTATCTCGTTCATGGTACTTGGTGATGTTGTCATTAACTCGATTAGCGAGGATTTAGTGCATATTTAATCAAAGAATCAATTTAAAGATAAACTACAATTTTCGTTTGTAAAAATGTAATTGAGAAACAATATATTTATACATTTTGAGAATGTACCAAAAGAAATTTATACATCAGAACAAAGAATTGAATAAAGACATAACTTGAATCTAGTTATATTTTAAATATTTTTATTGTTGATCTTTCATGAGTATTCAAATTTATCTCGATGATTTCACGTAATAACAATTTGTGTTAAGCAATAGAAATATTAGCGAGGTGAAATTTTGGACAAGATCTTCTCCATGCCTTTGAAACAAGATATTTCTTACAGCAAAAATCTAAACCATTAATCACATTATCTCGTTTAATTGTCGTACAAGAACTAATCAGTTGTTGTAAATTTAACTGGATGTTTGTTGCAGACAAAGTTAGCAAGAGAGAATCCATTTTGGCCAAATTTCAATTCTCATTAATTAGGAAAAGAACAAAACACCTAACAGTAAACTACATAAAAATTTTGTTCAACAATATTTAAGTCTAGGCCAAACTAGTTCGATCTCTACACCAAATTGAAAATTGAGGTACTATATAGTACCACACTAGCTACCACACTACCACTATCTTATCCAAGTTCCATAGTTTCAACAAGTTACACTACCATACGATTCCCGTTAGGGATCAACTCTGTGGTAGTTCCACCACTGCTGTTCCTCCTTTTAGCCTCCTCCTCTTGCTCCCTTTTGATGTACATGCCATAGACATAAGAACAGAAACCCCAAATGCACAAAACAGTAGCCACAATCTTAAAACCTTTGAAGGCATCATGGTACACCAACCACCCTGCCAACACATTCATGGATAACAAAGCAGTAGCAGAAACCCCTCCAGTCAATGAAGACGTGAGAAAGACCATCCCTGCAGTTCCCATGAAGCAACACTGCCACGTCACAACACTCAACACAACCGTCACCCAGTAAAAAGTGTTTCCCTTGTCGAAAACCCTATCAGCCTCTTCCTTCATCTCAGAAAACCCTCCTTTGTACACCATTCCTCCGGTGGCCAGCACCGTCGCCGCGATCTCCATTACGAGCTGCATCTCCATCACCATTCCGTAGCAGTAAACCCTCTCGTAGATCTTCTCCATCAGTGGCAAGTACAAGGAAAACAACAAGCCTGCACCTATGGTGCAAGAGAACCCTATGAAGTAGTCCTTTTGGGTTAGCCCTTGAGGCTTCTCGTGACTAGAGTTCAAGGCTAGAATGATGGAGCTCATGGTTATGAGGATCACGGAATTGAGATTTGAGAATGTGATTTTTTGTTTTACAATGATGGCTGAGAGAATGAGGGTGAAGACTAGCTGAGAGGATAAGAGAAGTGCTGAGGTTGAGACTGGGAGATTATGCCACTCCAAATGAGTACAAAAGGTTGTTAAACCCTAACATGACACCAATACAAAATGAATAGCATAGCATCTTTGGAGTGAAATCTGTGAAGGGCTTTCTCTCTGTGTAATTGAGGAGACTTGGGAGAAAAATGGGAATGATTAGGAATGGAAAACCTGCACACTGGACCCATGTAGAGACCCATTTGCTTGACCCTTTGTGGTTAAAGTAATATTTTGTGAGCAAACTAGAGGAGACTGATCCCACAAAGAGCAAAACATAATTTATAAACAAGAGAAACTTGTACCTCTTGTTCTTCATTGATTTTGATCTTCATGGTGATGTTGTTCTGTATTTTCCATGAATGGAGTAGGGTTTGAAAGTGATTCTGGACCTTCTTGATCAATTGATTCAATATCGCTGGTGTAGTCGTTTGGGGTTGTGCTGAGAAACTGGTGATGCAATGGTGGGGATTGTGATTTGACAGCCATGGAAGAGAGAGATTGAAAAGAGAGAGAGATCGAAAATAGGGAGAGATTGAGAGATTTGATTTGCAAAAGTAAAACTCTCTCTTAAGTCTTAAACATGGTCATGAGAACTTGTATATATACTAGTACTCTATTTATACAGATGTAACTCTGATCCTGACAAGTGACATCTCATGCATGTATGGTTACATGAATAAAATTAATGTTTAATTTCGCATTTCATTAAAATTAATGAATTATTTGACATTTCATTTATTGTCACATAATTAAAACTAGCATAAATTAATTTTGAGAGAAATTAACAATAACGAAATTAAATTTTTCTATCAAAATTAAATTTTATCTATTTATATTTTTTTAGTAGTAAATATTGAATTCAAGTATGAGGGATTATAATTAATTATATTGGGATTTTTTTAAAGATGAGATATAATTACTAATTCATGATCTGTCATATATACCGAATGAAACTTCATATTTTATTCTAAAAAAAATTATAATTAAATTAGATTTCTTTTGATAAATTTTATCAATACATATAAGTTGAATTATATTTTTATTGATAAAGAATGTTTTTAAATTGTTCCCTCTAAGCCATGTGAAATCCAATTGACCCCACCAAAACAATCTACATTTTATTCTTCTAAAAATTTTAACATGTTCATCAAGTATGTTAATTATGTGTTTTTTAAATTCAGTATGGTCATTATTATTTTAACATGTATTATCACTAATTATTTTAAAGTGTTGTACAAATAACTCAAACATAGTATGTGTTTAACCTGTATGTGGCGATTCAGTACTACAATTAACATATTGGATGAATAATAACATGTTAAAAACTTAAAACTGAAATGGGACGAATTTTTTTGGAAAGGACCAATTCTGGATTTCACATATTTTAGAGGGAATAAAAATATATTTTATTTTATTATTATTATTTGTTAAATTTTAAAAATAATTTATATTTTAAATATTATATACTATATAAGGTAATATGTTGAAATAACAAATAATTTTTTAAATTACATGAAATTTTGTAAACTTCATCTGTTTCTTAATTTTAATGCAATAATTCGATAATAAAGAAAGTTATTAAATGAGTTATTTTACTAAATTTTGACACTTCTTTATATACAATCAGATAAAAAGATTTACACTTATAAGCCTATGCAAACTATCTCAAGCTCTTATCATTAGGCCAATTTTAATAGGTTAACTAAATTTAATACTTAGTGTCATTTGATCTTGTTTATAATGTTTTTTTCAACCCAAAATGATGGATATTTAAGATTTTTTTACATAGATTAAGAAAAATAAATATTCTAAAAGAATTAATATTTATTAGGGGACAAAATCAAAATATTTAAATATTATATGGAAGAAGTAGTATAATATTTTCTTTCTGTACAAAAAAAAAAAATACATATTTACACTTAAAAACCTGAGGTATAATATTTAATGTCTATATTTAATATGTCAAAAAAATAATGTGTATGTATTGAGAAGATATATAATCTTAAATGCATTTGATAGTAAACTAATATGAGTAACAATAGCATTTCTAAGCATTCAGAAATAATTAGACTCAAACAATCAGACACAACTTTTTTTATACATAATCAAACATAACTTGCAATAAATGTTGACCATGTCTTTAAGACATTAATTAAAGAATTTAAAGGAGAAAAATTTTATTGTAGAGATCAGAGCATAAAAATGTTATAAACATTTTATTTTTATTAATCATATGAACATATTAATGTATATATTTAATATGTCAAAAAAAATAATGTTTATAAATTGGGGAAATATATTATCTTCAATGATATTGTGACCTATTATTTAAAATAAAAAAAACTCACTAATTTTTTAAGAAAACAACAACTCACTAATTATACAATTATTACGTTAACATAAAAAATTGGCATTATATATTCATATTTTTTCCTCTCAATTTTTTTATTTTTTTTTAGAAATACCCATCTTAAAAATATTTGAAAGTATCAGTATTTGAAAGCTGAAACGACATTTTCAAGTTCTCTGTATTTTGACACTCAATCCCTAATTAACTGACCCATAATATTTATTTGAAAAATGTTAAAATCACTAGAAATTCTAAATGTCTCTTCAGCTTTAACGTGCAAAAGCATTCATTTCATACCACATTTGCACATTAAATGTAATGAGTTTGATGTGTAATTTAGAATATGGTTGGTGTTAAGCCATTAATATAATGAAATAATTAATTAGTTATAAATTAGTAACATATATTGTGATAACTTATTGACTTACTCTTTATAAAAATTAAGTAACTGTAAGCTTAAAAAATAAAAGACCAAGAATGCATAGTTAAAAAAATGTCAGAAGTTACATTTTTATATTTTTTATCATTGAGAATGAAAACAAAACAAAAACAAGAAATAGAAAATAGAAAGCATAAGTATTTGAAAGCTGAAACGACACATCTGAGTTACTAGTATTCTGGCGATCAATTAATCCCTAGTTATCTAATCCATAATCTTTATTTGAAAAACATTATGAAACTTTATTACTAGTCCACGCTCAAAATCACTTGAAATTCTACTTGTCTGTTCACCTTTAATGTGCAAAGTGTATTTTATGGAAATATACAGTAATAACTTATTAACTTACTCTTTATAAAAAGTAAGTAACTATAAGTTTAAAAAAATAAAAGACCAAGAATGCATAGTTTAAAAAAAGGGACGAAAGTTACATTTTAATTGTTTTTATCATTGAGAATGAAAACAAAACAAAAATAAGAAAAAAAATGAAAAGAATTAATATTTGAAAGCTGAAATGACACGTTCGAGTCCTATATTCTAACCATCAATCCTTGATTAACTGACCCATAATATTTATTTGAAAAACTTTATGGAACTTAATTACTAGTCCACACTCAAAATCACTTGAAATTCTACATGTCTCTTCACCTTTAACGTGCAAAAGCGTTCATTTCATACCACAATTGCACATTTAACGTGATGAGTTTGATGTGTAATTTAGAATATGATTGGTGTTAGGCCATTCATATAATGAAATAATTAATTAGTTATGAATTAGTAACTTATATCTAGTGTATTTTATGGAAATATACAGTGATAACTTATTAACTTATTCTTTATAAAAATTAAGTAACTATAAGTTTAAAAAATAAAAGATCAAGAATGCATAGTTAAAAAAAATATGGAAGTTACATTTTAATTTTTTTTTATCATTGAGAATGAAAACAAAACAAAAACAAAGAAACAGAAAACAGAAAGCATCAGTATTTGAAAGATGAAACGACACGCTCGAGTTCTCTGCTTTCTAACCGTCAATCCCAAGTTAACGATAAAGACATTTAACTTTTCTACGACAATTATAAAATAAACGTCGTAGAAAAGTCAAACTTTCTAAGACGGTTGTTAGTTAATAACCATCTTAGAAAGTATTAGAAATGATACTTTTAAGATGGTTGTTAGCTAATAACCGTCTTAGAAAGTTGTCTATGTAAGACTTTCTAAGACGGTCGCGGGTGACAAATGTCTTAGAAAGTACCATTTCTAAGACGGATGTTAGCTAACAACCGTCTTAGAAAGCTTACACTTTCTAAGTTTGTTACCTAAACCGGCTTAGTCAAATGAGTACCAAATTTTGCAAATTAGGAACAAACAAGCATACAAATGCAATATTCAACATGCAACATGTCCATAAAGCATTAAAAGTCCTTACATTGTTTTAATAGTATTTTGTTTCTAACCTAGGTTGAAGTTTATACACTTACACATTCAAAAATGTGCATGAGTGCATACATGTCTACATTTGTTTTAAAATGTACATATGCATGAATGCATTAGTCCCCCGTAAGGAAAAGGATTGTAAACACAAATTAAAACACACCTTTCAAAGTTTGCAATGATAAAGGCCTCCAAAGCCTTGACTATTATTTATAAAAAAGAAAGTTGTATTCTTATTATATCATGGAACTAAGCAATTATATTCTACAATCAAAGTAAACAATTACAAGAGCTTGAAGCAGCTCTCCCATGCTGGGAAGGGAAAATGTTAGCACCATATTGTTTTGAGATAATTTTTTCCTTCAATAAAAAAAATGTAATTTGATTTTAAACACTAAAGAACAAAAAACAAAAAAGAAAATTCTATAGAAGATGCACATCTCTTATGTAACTTCAATATACTAAGCATCTAACTAGAAGTCATTATACCAATTCATCATGCAACTAACTAAAAGTCTAAAAGATCAAGACTCTTCTTTAGAAATATGACTATGAGCAAATAAAAGTTATACAAGAACTCATTGATCCACCTAAATTTAGTGTCTCCAATCGTATCAAATTCTTTAAGTCAAACTAATTCCCATAGGAATTCAAAATAGTGGAACGACATTCCAACCATAAAAATAGGCAAGACAAGTTAAACAACATGATTTCAAAAATAAAACCTAACATTTGAAAGCATGTCATAGAAATCCTTCATAACTCGAGCCTCCAGGAAAACAAAGGTGCACTATTTTGGTTTTGATGGTACCTCTTGTGTTGCTTTAGTATCTTTTATCAAACTCATGACATTTGGAGCATCCAAAACCTCCTTTAAACTATGCCTACAGATATAAATAATAATGCTAAAGCGATAAGATAAATCAGATATTGCAGTACCCACAAGCAATTGAACTACAAAGTTAATCCTAAAAACAACAATACAAATATAATATTATTAAAGATAAGAAAGAAAGGCTACAACAAAGATCTCGATATGTCTTCTAGAGTAAGGAGCAAAAAAACATAGAAAACATAATTTCATTCATACTATAAGGACATATTTGGTGCAGAGGCATCCTCATCCAAACCCAATAAGGACATATTTGGTGCAGAGAATAAATGTAAAGATAAGAAATCAAAGTCCTTGGACTAAATTTCTACCAAAACATTGTGAAAGAACTTATCCAAAGCCTACAAAAGGAGGATTCCCGTCCGCCATTAGCAACTTCTCTTAAAATTGAAGATTATGATCCCATAAATCGCATTAAAAATTTCTACAAAGTAGTGGTTATCTTCCGTTTCGTCTATGCAGACACATTACCATAACCCACGTTTTGGCGATCATTCCACGCAAAAAAAAGTCACAAACGAAATTCGAGGAAAGTGTGAGCCGCATAGAACCCTAGAATTTCAATCTAATTCGACGAATGAGAAAATGAAGCAACATAATGTTTCGAAGATTAATCAAAATAAAAAATATTTAATCCAAAGTTTATTAAACGAATGATAATAAGGGAGAAACATGTTACTTGAGAGACAGAGAGGAGACAAATGAAGCTGCTTTGAACTGCAAAATAAAAAAACACTTACGATTCTGGACACAAGAAAATAAAATAAAGAGGTAGATAGAGACATTGACGAACTGGACGTCCTTGATTCGAGAATCGCCGGTGTAGAGTTCGACGGCGATGTTGGAGTCGGGAAGGATCGTGGAGTCGTTGACCTCGTTGGGTTTAATGCTTGAAGGGATCAATAGCTGGGATTAAAAAGAAGAAAAAGGAAGAGGGTTGGTGGTGGGGTTTGGAGAAGAGAGAGGTAGGGGTTTTGGAGGGTTGCTTGAATGGGCTACGCACGACATATGACTTCCGTCATAAATTTTATTAGATATAACATTTTAAGTTGGTTTTCAATAACCGTCTAAAATTGTGCATCGTAAAATGTATTTTTCATTACAATAATTAAAAAAATGTCACTGTCTCACTTTCTAAGGCAGTTTCCAGAGAACCATTACAATAGAATATGTGTTGTAAAAAAATTAGATTTGTAGTAGTGCAAGCTCAAAACCACTTGAAACTCTAATGTATCTTCACCTTTAACGTGCAAAGTGTTCATTTCATGCCACAGATGCACATTTAACGTGACGAGTTTGATTTGTAATTTAGAATATGGTTGGTGTTAGGCCATTCATATAATGAAATAATTAATTAGTTATAAATTAGTAACTTATATCTAGTGTATTTCATGGAAATATGCAGTGATACCTTATTAACTTACTCTTTATAAAAATTAAGTAACTATAAGTTAAAAAATGAAAGACCAAGAATGCATAGTTTAAAAAAAAGGGACTGAAGTTACATTTTAATTTTTTTTATCATTGAGAATGAAAACAAAACAAAAACAAGAAACATGAAACGGAAAGCATTAGTATTTGAAAGCTGAAATGGCGTTCGAGTTTTCTGTATTCTGACCATCAATCTCTAATTAAATGACCCGTAATGTTTATTTGAAAAACATTATGAATCTTAATTACTAGTCCACCCTCAAAATCACTTGAAATTCTACTTGTCCTCTTTACCTTTAACGTGCAAAAGCGTTCATTTCATACCACAGTTGCATGCACATTTAACATGATAAGTTTGGTGTATAATTTAGAATATAGTTGGTGTTAGGCCATTCATATAATGAAATAATTAATTAGTTATAAATTAGTAACTTATATTTAGTGTATTTTATGGAAATATATAGTGATAACTTATTAACTTACTCTTTATAAAAATTAAGTAACTATATAAGTTTAAAAAATGAAAGACCAAGAATGCATAGTTTAAAAAAAGGGCCAGAAGTTACATTTTAATTTTTTTATCATTGAGAATGAAAACAAAACACAAACAAGAAATGGAAAACATCAGTATTTGAAACTAAAATGGCACATTCGAGTTCTCAGTATTTTGACGATCAATCCCTAATTAACTGATCCATAATATTTATTTGAAAAATGTTATGAAACCTAATTACTAGTCCACACTCAAAATCACTTGAAATTCTATGTGTCTCTTCACCTTTAACATGCAAAAACATTCATTTCATACCACAGTTTAACATTTAACATGATGAGTTTCATGTGTAATTTAGAATATGATTGGCGTTAAGCCATTCATATAATGAAATAATTAATTAGTTATAAATTATCAACTTATATCTAGTGTATTTTATGAAAATATATAGCGATAACTTATTACCTTACTCTTTATAAAAATTAAGTAACTGTAAGTTAGCAAATCCTATGCGCATTGAAAGAAGTCAGAAAATAGAAAGAAAAAAAAAAGAAAATCAAATAACAAGAAAAAATAAATAAATTTTGATCAACATAAATTAATTGGGTTTTATGTCTAACAAGGAATGAGTTGAAATAAATTCAAATGATTAGTTTCAAAACTTCATCTCTTTTATCCATGGAAGTTACATCATCAGTGACCCCAACAAATCATCATCATAAATCTCTTACCATGACCCCCTAACAAGAAGTAGATTCCCCTTGGGTTCTTAATTATTTATTGCTCTTTGTGGGATCACTTTCTTCAACTGTGCTTTTGAAGTACTACTTCAACCACAAAGGTTCTAGCAAATGGGTCTCAACTTGGATTGAGTGTGTAGGCTTTTCCATCCCACGCATTCCCATTTGACTCGATTCCATGTCTCATTAAATATACTAAAAGAAATCATTTCACTAATTTCAATCCAAAGATGTTATTGTATTCACTTCACTAACAAGAATCCTTGAATACAATTACACATCCTTGGATTCAAATCAAGGGAAGGATTTCTCTTAGTGTATTTAAGAAGCCATGGGAGACAGATGTGGATAATAAAGAAGGGAAGGCATGCACACATTCAACAAGTTAAAACCCATTTGCTTGAATTTTGTGGACGAAATAGTACTTGGATCGCAAATTTGAGGATAGTAAACCCACAAAAAAATAGGAGATTAAGAATCAAAAGGAGAATTTATCTCTTGCTAGTCAAGGACTTCTGATATTGATGGATTGTCCATGGAAGAAGATGGATCTACATATATGTGTTAACTCTTCTTCGTCTCCTTGATCAAGATTGCTAGGACGAGCCAAACTGAGAAATGATTGGACTTTTGCCCTCACTACTTTCACACTAAAAGAAAAAAAAATTAAAGTGCCAATAATTAAATAATAATTGATTTACACACAATCCATGAGAAAGATATAAATGTGATATGGTAGTGCATTGGAAGCATTATATGTTAGAATTTTTTATTCCAATAATTAACGTGAGCTAATATTATAAGACAATTATATTAGTTATTTATCATTAGTGGATTTATTTTATGTAATCAAATTAAGTGAGTCTGTTAGACAGCTGAATAAGATGATATGGACTTAAATGAACAAATGTTAGTGTTGGTTGGTCCATTAGGGGATAATAGAAATCCTATTAAGTTAATACGCTATAAAAAAGTTATGGTCCCCAATATATTGAGTTGTTACACATAGTTTCTCTTCTCTCCATCTCAAAAATTACGAAGGTCCCATTGAGGAAAAACTATAATATCACCGTTCGTGATCATAATAGATAGCCGCAAAGATCTTATAACATATGTTGAAGAACACTTAAATCAGGAACCAATTACGGATCTAAGTATTTTATCTAATCCTTAATAATCAAACATGTTATAGATCTTAAAACTTTTAGTGAATTGTCCTAAATTATAAACTTGTAAATTTTTAGCTTACACATAAAGAATAAAGATTAAAGATATTTCAGCACCAGAACACATAGAAATAGACTAGAGATAATTGAAAAATGAAGAATTGGGTTCATGTGTATTATATTACTTGGATTATGTCTACAAAAACTACGAACCAAAACCTTGGAGACGACGGACTCTCACAAACACAATTTCACTCTCTCCTTAGTTCTAACTAAGGTTACATATATATATTGATGGAGGATAGGGTTGGAGGCTTAATCCTCAATCTGAATGAGGTTATATATACATGTGTTTGTGGGGATGGAGTTAGGGTTGGAGGCTTAACAATGTTTCATGTCCAGGGAAAGTAATTCTGAATGCTTAGATACATTGATTTTTAAATGATTCGTTGATATTTTTATTTTATTATTTCTCTTTCTTTCCCAATTTACCCCTCCTTTCTCTTCATCATTGTCATTTGTCCACTTACATTTCCTTTCCCCCACACTTAGATCTGCTTCTTTGATGTTGTCGACAATGGTAGATCGTTGGAAGAATATCACGAGCAACTTGTACGTCATCATTTTGGTGTTGCATGCCACAATGGTGAACACCTGCATTCTCGTATGCCACGTGGGTTTTCATGTCAAACCACCATCACCATTGCCCCAAAGAGGCTATGATACGGTCAAACCAAGGGTCACAGATCACACACTTTGTTTTCCTTTTTCTCTTTAAAGACGCATGAGTGTGGATGCAAGTAGTTCATCAAAGTTATGTATGATGTCTTTGTTGATATGGATTTGGTTTCAATTTGCTGGTTGTAGTTTGCATATTTTGCAATTAACAGAGTTGATAATTTTGAATTTTGGAATTATGATATGTTGGTTTTTTATTGAAGTAAATCTAATTTTTCTGTTTTAAATCTTATTTTGATAAATTCCTTTGATGATTTGATTTTGGATTCCCAATATGGATTCCTAATTTTATAACTATTGAATTTGGTTTGTTGATCATTTTGAGTAAATTTGTTTATTGAATCCTGATATGTTGGCCTGCAGACTTTGGTAAATGTGATTTTAAGTATGGATGTCGAGTAAAATTGATTTTTTCAAGTACTGGTGTCATTCTTCCTTTGGCAACAAGGTTTGCTTGCGAAGCGAGGAGTCTTCAAATTCAAAACTCCAACTCCTTTTTGAGGTTCACTAAGACTTTGTAAAAACACATAAAAACCTAATAAAATTTTCTGCAATTAACTAGATGAAAATTAAAAACCTAAACGAGAGTAAATCCTAATCAATTGGGATCAAAGTAAGCAATAAATGAGAAGAGAGATTATTGTTGTAAAATTTAAGTGTAAAATTAACAATGCACAACAATTATGAACAAGTCACAAAAAAAAATGAACTTGCGTGTGTGTTGAAGAAGACAACCACTGAACACTTTCCTTGCTAGTTTATTATGCGTACAGTTACAAATTAATTTGGATAATTTTAAAAAGATATTTTATTTATAAATTTATAATTCACATTCTTAATGAATTCCAATAAAAAAGAATTTAATTATCATGTACTAATAATATCAAACAAATAATAATCATTCAATCATAAATTATTGTTTGTATAATTTTTAAGATAATTATTATAAAAATAAATAAATTTATTCTACATGTTAAT
The DNA here is from genome assembly GCF_004193775.1 of Glycine soja. Classification (NCBI taxonomy): domain Eukaryota; kingdom Viridiplantae; phylum Streptophyta; class Magnoliopsida; order Fabales; family Fabaceae; genus Glycine; species Glycine soja. The sequence continues at coordinate 12,299 of NW_021143599.1, forward strand.
TTGTGTTTTTTGTATAAAACTATTCTATACTTTTAAGGCATATAGACTTTTTTCTAAACAAAATAGAAGGAAAGTTAATGTTTGCGACCATTAGTAGTTGTGAGCCGTATGTTAGCTATAGTCTATTTTCTACCTCGTAAATGTATGTTGACATCAATTATTATTCACTTTCTTTGGCCCTAGATTCTTTTTGTACGCTTTGACATATGACTTATATTTTGATTGATGCCAGCACGTATAAAGTTCAACATATGATATAGTTATACTTAATATACCAATTCATGCATGTGCTATACATTACAGGGAACAATTGATCATTATTATTATTAGTGTCTTCCAAGTTCCTGCTTATTTAATACAAAAAGTCAGCTGATACATATATAATTAACTACAGTGGACAAAGAACATGGTCATCACGACTAAGATGTTCATGTTCATGTTGGCACGCTACTACACATTCTTTACAATATTCTATGCTTCATCTTTATAAGTAGTCAGCTACCATTTGGCGCTTCACAAGTCCATGTTGATTGAGTTTCTGATATAGAAATCCCTATTGTCCAAAAGCATGGCTTCTGTACAAGTAGATAAAACCACCATAGAAGTTGATGATTTCCTTGTACGAGAGATTGAGAAACACAGAATTTCAACCATGGAGAGCTTGCAAAATGAAAAGCAAATTATGGTGGATCCACTTTCACTAAAAGGTTCTATTAAATACCTTGAGACCACCACCACCATGCTTCCAACTATAATCACAACTTCATCATCCATCATTTTGCACCCTCCACCACTACAACCTCCAAAGCCAAGATTTTTAAGCACAAGTCTTCCAAATTCAGCGAACTCATCTCCTCGCTTTGCTTCACCACTTTCCAAGAAGAAACCAAAAGGAGAGAGCCCGGAACCACAAAGCCAAGGAAGTAATTTTACACACAAACTTCAGCATTTGCTACAAGAAGTGCAATTAAGGAAGAGCAAGTCATGTGGTGAAGCAAGAGCATTTGCTACCTCAGATGAATTTGATCACTGGTTGAGTAAACTAAGTGCATTGGAGCATGATAAGTGGCACCATGACAACCTCTCCAAAATTGAAGTTGTTAAAGAAAGTCCAAAGAGTGTTAATAAGCTTAAGCACATGAAAACAACACATGCTGGATTTAAATGCAGTGCTCTATGCCTTTATCTACCAGGCATTGGTGGCAAAGTAAAGCCGGTTAAAGCAAGAAAGGAAGAATCAGAAAAGGGTGGTGCAATGTCTCGGACAATTTCCTTGGAAAAATTTGAATGTGGTTCATGGTCTTCTGCAGCAATATGCAATGAGATTGGAGCAGACTCCACTAACTCCTACTTTGATCTGCCTATGGAGTTAATCAAATGCAGTGCCAATGAAGTGTATTCTCCCGTTGCTTCGGCTTTTGTTTTCGAAAGAGACCTTAAAGGGATTCTGAAGAATGGTTCCTCAAGAAACAGTGTTAGAAAATCAGACGCATCGCCTCGCCATGTTCGGTTTTCTACATCATCTTCTGCATCACACCCTGCCTCTCCAGCCTCCTGCATCTCTCCTCGTTTGAGGAAAGCCAGAGAAGATTTCAATGCCTTCTTAGCAGCAGCACAAAGTGCGTGATTTTAGCCTATGGAAATATGAAATGTTAAATAAAATTGCCTACTCAGAAAGGTTCATTTGTAGATGTTTATGTTATCTTTCTATTCACCAGCTTATGTAGTCAATGTCTGCAATCTGCATAATCGTTATGCAAGCGCTGGACTGCATGTTAACCAATTAGTTTTAAAGAGAAAATGTAGGGTAGTTTTGTTTTTGATACAGATGATCATCTATGGTTTTCTCACCATGCATAAAATATTAAACTGTACTTAAAGAGAGTTATTTGTCTGAGGTCAGTAATCTCAAGAAAACTTTTGATTTTTACTTAGATTTCGGTCACATAAGTAAGATGTGTTTTAGTTAGCAATGGTGTGACAACCGATGCAAGAGTTTGTTTCTACAGATTTTACATCTACCATCATTATGTGAATTAGATTTATTTTATGTATAATATTATATGAACAATATTTAAAGGAGACAAAAAATAAACAAATTGGTGTCTTAACAGTTCAATTAAATGAATTTGTATACTATAAAATACATTACCTCTCTATTATTTACATTTTCCTCTGATATGTAGTTATTATAGCGGAGTATATCATTTTTTGAACAGAAATAGAATAGAAAATGTCCGTAACATCAAGGAGATCTCTATATATTTGTAAAAACAGGGAGAAATTCCAGTTTAGGAACCATAGAGTAACTTCTTTACAAACTTAAATAGAGTTGAGTTTGTGTTCGCCACAGTGGAGTGACACTAATAAAGTATTCTTAAGATCTCTGTAACAAACAGAATGTTTGCAAGTAGTTAATAGACTGCTAATCTTTGCCGTTGTAAACATTCATCTGCTTCAGGTGTCTTATACAGTTATACTCTATGACGCACACAGATACCATACATGTATCAGCTAATATGATACGTATCCTATATGGTGATACAATTGTATTGGAAATATATAAGGTAAATATAAGATTGGTGAAAAAAAAGAAAGAGAGAAAAAAATTATGAGTTTGAATTCCTGCTAATAAAAATTAACAAACTAATAATTAATATTTACGGATAAAAAAATACTATAAATATATAATATAATGTGGATACGTCTAACATTTGGATGTGTATAAAAATTCATAAAACATATAAGTACATATACAATACTAGATTTATACATCCAAATTAAGAACATGCTTGGTGAACATTACTAGAAACAAAATAATTATAAATCATTGTAATCATAAATTACTTCTTATTGATTACAAATTAAAAGAAATAGTAATATCAATCTCTCTTTTTTTTTTTCAAATCGTCTATAAAGAACACAATTTTTATTTTGTTCATCAAGTCAAGGGACAATGCTTCTATGTTTTTTATATTATTCTTATTTTTGTATCTCATGTAGCTGTATTGGATCTTTCATAAAAAAATTAAATGTTTAGATATCAATGAAGTATCCAAGAGTATAGATGTACATATCAGATACATATGTGTGAAGCAAATTAAAGTAATGATGATTCATGTGTTATACTACAAGCTTATTTCTCGAAACTATTTGCTTAAGCAGTAGCCACTGATACTGGAAGTCTGGAATCAACCCTCATACAATATGGCTACAATCTGCAAGTATCAGGGATTCATTTTCTTTTTTGGTTCTACTTCATGATTGTTCCATCTAGTGCCTTTGAACAATGACGGCTATAAGTAAAATCCAAAGATATATAATTAGTGACCAAGAAGCCAAACACTAGCTAGTGAGTGTGTGATCATAGAAACTTTTCCTTTTCTTTGTGGGAATGGAACAGTGAGGAGTTATAAACATTAAAGATAAAATCATGGTGTATTTAAACAACTTCTTAGTTCGTTATTTTCTAATCCATGGTTTGAACTCCTCATTTTTTTTTTCCCGCACGCAGCTTGAAACAATATACTAGTATTAGCAAATACTCAATTTAAATGCATCATTAGGAAAAAGGGGCTCCGATGGAAATGTAGTTCGAGCAGTTTGTTGTTCCTTTGTTTCAGATCTTGCTAGCAAATTAATGATGCCATTAGTTCTTCCTCGTCCGTTTTCCTAGATTCTATGATTTGTCTGCTTCCCACCATGAGAATCTTCGCTTTGATATCAGCACGTTACAAGATTTTATATAAGATTTGCTTTCCCACTTATATTTAAGAATGTCAAGCATGCATCATCATATATTCCACTATCACTATTTAAGAAAAAAGTCGACCAGCCTTCACAATCAATACAAAAATAAATATATATAAGTTATTGGTTCAAGTGATAGGAGACTTGATTTTTTTAAATAAAATCTTGTATTCAAGTCTTATAGATAAAAAAAATATAATTAATTGAAAAGAGAATTTTACTAAAAGTGATTAATTAAATTTTTCAATGAAAAATAACGATGTGTCAACAAAATTAATTACATAATAAAAAACCAAAAATAAATTAAATTCAATACTAAGGTTGCCGGCTCCCTCATTGATCTCTCTCAAGTCTCAATCATCCGATCCAAGCACAAAGCAGGCCAGGAATTTACAATGTAAATATCCAAAAAAGTCAACTGATACTAAGAGTCAAAAGCAAACTATTTGATATCAATATGGGGTAGTAAACTAAAAAAAGAAATCTCAAACCATTTTAGAGAGAAATAACACCACTCTAAGCCTCTTCTTCTATAAATAGTCAAATTCTCTTAATGTATCTCTTAAGTCTATACACTTCAAGTTTCTAAACCACCAACACTTGAAACCAATTGAAGCCAGCATTACAAGGAAAGCTGAAGCAGACAAGTTTCTTTAATTTCCTAGTGGCAATGATGGGAAAATCCAATATGGATATTGAGAAGAATGAGCATCTTCAATGGATGAACATGTCGCTGCCAAGTAGCCAACATGCTGTGGAACGGGAACATGAAAACAGACATCAAGGAAGCTTCTCCAAAAGTGGAACATTAATCAAAGACAGTGGCAAGAGAATGCAGGATGAAGGATCCAAATGCAATGCTCTTTGCATGTGTTTTCCATGCTTTGGCTTTGGTAAAGCAAAGCCTGTTAATGCAAGAAAAGGAGGCATCAAAATGGATCACTCAGTGAATCATGTAATGCCCAGCACATTTTCTTTGGAAAACTTTAAACTTAATTCTACACAAGGGGAAGGGATAGTAATCCAGGAAAATAATCGTGAAGATGACTCCTTCAGTTCTTACTTTGACCTGCCTTCTATAGTATTGAAATGCACTGGAGATGATGCTTAATTTTCTGTTACAGCACCCTTCTCTTTGATAGACATTAAAGCGGGTCAATTGTTTCTGCAGGGAATATGGATAATATTTATTCCTTGTTTTCTTGATTTGATGAGAAAATATTGAAAACAAAGTCATGTTCTTGTACTTCTCTCTCGATCTGTGTATATGTGTGTTTAAAGAATTGTTTTGCACAAAAAATTCCTCTGAAGTAAGTGTATTTGAAATATATATATTTTTTAAAAAAGTAATAAAAGTAAAAGATTATTTAACTAAAATAAATTTAATCACCCATACACTAAAAAATAATTTTATTAGTAACTCTTATGTAACTAAAAGATTAAATTACAGTTTTAGTTCTATAATTTTTAATATGATTAAATTTGGTTTTATAGTCCTTTAAAAATTTATTAGCTTCGATCCTTATAAATTTTTAAAACTTCAAAAATATTTCCTCTCATTATTTAAGCATGTGTTGTGTGTTTAAATATTTTTTTTGGAAAAAGATAAATGAATACCTAAAATTTTATTAGACACCCAATGGGAGAGATAAATAAGAGAAAAATATAAATATAATAAAGTTTATGATATAATACAAAGAGAAATAAAAAAAAGATATTGATAGGATATTTAAAATGAAAAGGTATTCATGCATCACCATCATATTTTATATAAATGTTATCTCATATGTCACCTCTAAATAATTGTTATCCTAATATATTTTAATGCATGTGACATTATCATTAAGTAATATTGCATTAAAAAATCTAAAAAAACAAAATTATGGGGGCTAAAATCATTAAATGATTTTTAGAATATTAAGAACAAATTTATATAAGATTATTTATAAGAATTAAAAATATATTTAATTTTTATATTTGTTTATTATTTTTATTTATTATTTATTTATATTTTCTTCTATTGGGATATATGTACACCTCATCGAACATGATTTTCAATTCATTAATTAGAGTTCTAGTTAAAAAGAAAGGTTGCTAACCCATACTATTTGGGCTAAGCTTAAGTCATGTTATATATATCATATGTCTGTCTTAACTAGCAATTACGATAAAAAAAAAAAAAAAAAAAACTTAATTAGCATGGTATATTTAATAGATCCATGACTTGATTAACATGGTCTATTTTTAGGTATTATTATGGTATTCATTTTTTATTAAGTATTCTACCTATTAAGCATTTTATTGATCATTGTTACTTTTGATAAAAGAAAACGCATTTATTCTAAAATCATTATATAACAAATGCTTAGAAAAACTCACCATGGATAAACAGGTCTATTTGTTTATTAGGCTAATTATTCTATAAAGACTTGTTCCATTATGGATATGATTAAAGCTTAGATAACGCTTAGATAAACAAATTAATAAAAAAATATTTATAGAAAAAATTAAACTTTTATCATGAGTTAAAATTAATTTATGTGATTCAACTTATATAAAAGTTATTTTATCTAAAAAAATTAAAATTAAAATTTATAAATTAATTTTAATTGACGGAAAAAAGACTTTATTTTTATTTTTTTCACTTAAAAATATTTATTGAGAAGTTTATCTTAGACTAGACTTTAATCTGTTTAGATAAACAATAATTTAACATAGGTTAACTTTTTTGTCCATCTCATACCATGCAAGCAAATTACCTTTTTGGGGAGTAATTGGTATCAAATTTGTTTTGGTCTTTATAATTTAGGTCTTCATAAATATTACTATAATCTAAAGTTTTTTTTTTCATTTTGTTCCTAAAAAATTTTCTTTTTGTTTTAGTTCATATAAAATGTGTTTATTTTATTTTTCATTTTTAGATTTAAAAAAATATTATTCAAAATACTCTTTTATTGTTGAAAATACTATTTAAAACAGTCTAAAGACAAAAAAAATAAAATAAATACATTTTATAAGAATTAAAAAAATTATAAAAATAAAAAAATATTAAATTATAGAGATTAAAAATATATTTAAACTTATAATTTATGATTGATCGTCATGTGTGCCGTTATTAATCCTCCCTACTAATCCCTCCATAAATGATCATTCAGGAATAGACCCTGATTTATTGCTGATTTAGGTGATTTGTTGCCCCTATTTATGTCACCTGCTAGGCCATATATTTTTATTTAAAAGAAATAGGATTTGAATTCATGCATTAACATTTAACACACATACCACACGCAGATCTGCGTCCACATGTTTCATACATGAAATGTCTCAAGACAACCACAAGTTGCAAAGGCAATAGCAAATTTTGTTCCATTTTGTTTCTAGAAAATAGCTGTTAAAGCTAAAGTTTTGAATTTCTACTTGTTAAGAATCATGAGTAGATATTTTTTGTATATGATTTATTTTATATTTAAAGATAAAATTTAAATATTAAATATTTAAATAAAAAAATACAAGTTACTGTTACTTATAATAATAGTTGTTGATGTGATGATTTTCTTTAATCATATTTATTTTTGAGATTTTGTTTTCTTCACCGAAGGGTCTACTTAACAGCTGAAAGGCCAAAAGAAACACGTGTGCCTGGCCCGAAAAAGACAGCATCTAACACAGAGACTAGAGAAATCCCATGCGCATGCATGCTCTAGTATTTGAATTGAACAAACACATCTATGAATGAAGGACAAAAAATAAAATCATGTCTATCAAGAGATTCTTCTACACTAAGGTGAGCAAGAGACAAAGGAGGCAAGCTAGTCCAATTGTGAAGAAAAAACCATTTCTTGCAACCCCTTAAAATAAGTCATATTTTTTCATTTTTTTTAATGGATAAAAATAATAAATATATGTGACCCTATAAGCTGACCTAAATTAAACCAAATTTAATTAGGTAGTACAAGTTGATTTGTTTTTTTTTTTTTTAGGGGTGCAGGGAGGGAGGGAGGGAGGGGGGGTCCTTGATAGTACAAGTTGAATTGGGTATAAATTTTTGTGCAAAAGTCAATCTGACTTCGTGTGTGTTTGGATTAGTTTCAATTGTACCAAAATCAATTTCAAGATAAGTTGAAGGTTAAAGCAAAAAATAGTTGTTTTAACTTTTTCAAATTTTTAATTTTAATATTTATAATGATTTCCTGATCAAAATTGATTATGGGAGGTATCCAATTTTGAGTTATTTTTGTTTCTAAATCTCACCCAACAGGGGCCAGGAACCCCTAGGCCCTAACAACATTTGTTATTTCAAGTTTTAAAGGAATTTTATCCTATTCACAGCTTTATTTTACTCTTCACACCACCTACCTATTTTTGTTGTAATTCTTTTTTTTACAAAAGTACTCAATGAAAATTAGTTTTCATACTCTATTAAAACATAACTACATTACAAAAACTTGATTTTGTAAAATCTGAAGAAAAAAATAGGGGGGCTGAAGGTGAAAAGAAAGAGTAATATTTTGAGAATATAAAATAATGAAGGTGTGAAGAGCAAAAAAAAAGCATAAAAAGCATGGGCCTTCGAAGAAATCCTCAAATGGACTTCTTTAATAGTCCAAACTTCAGTATTATAGTGCAAATCCAGGCCTCAATTCTAACTTGGACACTATAAGTAGACCCTAAATACAAACAAGTATGACCCCAATATAAAGCTTGAATAAAAAATAAAAATAAAAAAATAAAAGGAAGCTACCTAAGAAATTCAAAGTCTAGTAGTGTAGACTAGTAATATTTCTGTATTTTACATTAGAAGGTAAAATTTCAACAAGGTATAAAAACTAAGGCAATTGACCAATATCTTTAAAGTATTAGTTAAAAAATTAAAAAATAAATATTTTTATTAAAATATATAAAGTTATATTATTTATGATTTTTTTAGGCTTTTGTATGATTTAGTAAAAAAAAAAAAAAATACTACTATAAGACTTCAATGGCACATGTCATGATCCATTGACTCCTTTACCACTTACGAGGTACATACACAGATGACAAATTTTATTGGAGTTTGCATCATATTCATATGTACATATCTTCTTGAGCTCTGTAACAGTACTAGTACTACCAGGTTCACACGTCATGCATTATCTGCAACGTGCCCTATCGTAAAAATAGATGACTCCAAATACAAAATTCAACACTTTTTATGCACCTAAAGCTATAAACAAGTGCTAAGCATGTTGGAAAATCCTAATCCCCTGTATTTCATGCATCTTGCTCAGCACTTTTTAGCACCGATAACTACAAGTATTTTTTTTCGCAAAAAAAAGAAGATTAATTTTGATCTTTCTTGTTAAGCATGTTATACATTGTACTCGAAGTATCATGCAAACATTGATGTTTCTTCTTCATTAGACTGTTTTAACAATGGTTGTTAATTATCACTTTTATCAATTTACTTTTGTTTTAACGAAATTCAAAAACTTTTAATTTTTTAAAGAAAATATTATTCGATTTATTTGTCTTTTCAAAATTTTAAGATAATATTTATTATTTTTTTAATTATACCCTTATAAAAAAAAGGAAAATCTTATAAAAAAATATCAGAATAATAAGTAAAAAAAAAATAAAAGACACACTACAGATATATAAATAATTTTAACATAAACACAAATTTATTTTATGACCATAAATAATAACGAATAAAATGAAAGAGTATTTGCGATTAATGTCAAATTTGACTAACTAGTTGCTGATATGTCTCGGCTTTCATTTTATTTTATTTTTTAGCTGAAATTGTCTCTAAGCTAAGATGTCTAAATCATTTATTATTTATTTATTCCTTTGGTCTGCTGTCTATTAAATACGTGTCCACTTACACAAGATTCTACCAAAGAATTTGTCTCGTGGCAATCCTCTATATCCAGAAGATTTTGATACTACCGTTGCATAAACAGAGACGGACAAAACTAAGAACCTTATGTTACATTTAATTTCTGCATAGATGAAATCTTCCAGTTCCAGTTTATTTCCCTTTCACAAATTCAGATTCTGTTTTATTTGGAACCTAACCAATAAAAACAGCAAAGCATGAAAAAAAAAATTATCGTTCCAATCTATTATTACTAGGAACTATCTTAGCATAATTATCTTAGCCTAGTTCTCTTGGAACACATACATTATGAGGATTGGTTAGAGATTCCGCATGCATAAAATAAGGGGTTTTCATGAAGGAAAAATTTGAAAGCAAAATAAGAACCACCATGCAAATGAATTTGAGAAACCAACCACCTCTTTTATTATTGTGGTTGAGTTATGTTCAAATACGCACATTAGAGCAGACAAATAGAAAAAGATAGGATTATATGGTTGGTCAGTGGAATTATTCCTTCGATTAATCAAGAAAAAGCTGTGTTATTAGTATCAAATTGTCTATACTTTATTTTTCAAAATGGTATAGGTTCTATATAGTTTAAGATAACAATAAGAAACTTTCTCATATAATCAACAAGTCTTCAATGGTCCTATTTTCTTTGCTTCAATGATTAAAGGTAATCATTGGTGCCGTCACGTACCCTTGGAGGAGGTCTTAAGTGGGAAGGTGCCATCCAAGTTTAGGTTTCTCTTAGCTATAGTGTTTTAACTTTTTGCTAAATGTAATGCCATTTGTCTATATAAAACTAAAGAACATGCATGAAAGGTTAATATATAATTGTCTATAGCCATTTGTGCATATTCTGAGTCTTTTGTCACATTGTATTAGATTATGAGAAGAAAAAAAATGGAACTTGGAAGAGTATAATTGATTTACTTATAGCCGTCTAAGCTTACTATGTCACCGGATTCTGAAAACAAAGGAAAAATGCTTTGTTTATGTCTATATTTAACAGCAGCACACTTTCATGATGAAATTAATTCAACAAGATTCAAAATTAAAGTTTGGAACTCAAGAAAATGGATTCTCTCATGTTAAATTTTTACATGACTATGACATTTTCATGTTCATCTCTCTTTTCAAAGAAAGTAAATACGTGGGCCAATATTAAAATTTGCATACAATTTAGAAAAAAGACTTTTCACATAATATGGTCATGTAAAAAATCAATTTGAGACTAAGTTGTTATGTCTCATGGATAATTGATAAATAATTTACAAGAAATTGTCCATTCTAAAAATCTAATTGCAACTTCTGCGTGAATTTCTACATTAATGTGTTGCGTAAAAATTCTCTGTTTATTTCTCTCTTTTTTAATGTAAACATGTTTTAATATAATAAATTATTAATTTTGAGTAATATCGATCTCCTTAGATAAAGTCTTACATAAAGTCTTGAATATAAATTTTATGAATAAAGAAAAACATTTCATTAAAAATAATTAGTTAAATTTTATGAAGACTAATCATTAAAAAAATATTGAACAATATTTCATAGCAATAATAACATGATAGCATCCATTAATTAAACTTTTGCATAATATAATCATATAAAAATTCAACATAAAAAAATTCACTCCCATCTAGTTTCATAAGTACAAACTCTTCATTGAGGTTGGTATCAACAATTTTCATCAGAATAACAGACCCACCCAGCCAATTAAATTTATTTACATATATAAACCGTACATGCAGGAGAGTGGGATCAGCATGCACTGAACTAATACGTGTAGAATTGGCCTAACATAATGCAGTAGGTAGAATAGAACCTCCCCTAGTACCCTGCACGTAAAATCATTAATTTTCTTACCCAAAAGAAAGATAAAGAAAGAATGAATTCCATTTAATTATGTACATCTCAAGTATGGGCCTTTCCATTTTCACAAGCCTCCTCTTAACTGAACATTAAACCGTGTGATTTCAGAGTTATTTACTAGTACTCTATCCAGATTTTCAGTCCTTTTTTTCTACATAAACCCAACAAATAGGAGATTTATGACAAAAAAGTCAGTAGCTGGAAATTGGTTGCAGAGTAAAGTAAAAGTTTGCAGTAAAGTACTACTACTACTGATCTGGGGGCAACATCAATTATAAAAATATAGCAACAATAAAACGGTGCAATATTTAATGCTTTGATGCCTGGGCCATGTGCATAAAATATTAAGCTACGTAGTAACTTATTGTACTTTTTATAAAATAAATATTTTAACTTCACTCCATATGATAGGGACCGTCAAATCTCTAGCATCCACTTTAACTAATATTTTATTATGGGTCCAGAAATTCTTTAACCTAGGGATTATTTGGATTTAAGTCATTGGTTACTCTTCATAGGTAGACTTAAATACAAAAGAGTAGCATACCCCACAGCGCCACTAATCATAATATGGAATCAAAATAAGCAGGAAATGCAATTAATAGCATGTGATGTCCAGAGTATAGTATTTTATTAAAATAATGGATGCTACACGGTTTGGTTAATAACGAGAGATTAATTAGAGATGCTTCATACTAAGCCAATTATTTTTATATAGTAGTCATTACTTTTTCTGTTGAATTAATGCGGCTGTTATCAATTGATACTAATGAACATATGGAAGCTATAAATGAGAATTTAAATAATGGAACTTTCCCATCATTAATTGATTCTTCATTGTCCCTTTCTTTGGGTGTATGGACTCCGAAGAAGTATTCTTTTACTTTTTTGCTTCTTGGTGTCATAGGAAGACGAGAGAAGGAAAAAGAAAAAGAAAAATCGAGACATGTATCAGAAACTCGACACTCCCAACAGAACCCATTGGATGTATTATAGAATATGATTTGTTAAATGGTTTTTTTCCATTTCAATTTTGCCAGCTCTTTTCCATGACGTGCCACCACTGCAATTTTTGAGGGTCCATTCATTGTCCCCTTCCCTATAATCTTTGTCTTCATGTGCTATTGGTGATAACAACTCGTAAACTATTTGAGGGTCCATTCATTTGTCCCCTCCTAATCATCTTGCATTGGTGATAACAACTCGTAAACTAACTTGTTGAAAGTTTTTACCTGATTACCAATTGCATTGGAAGAAGCTTCAATTTAATGTTAAGTCTATTAAGAGAAATTTTCTAGCATTAACCATGTAGCTCGAGGCCTCTCCTTTGCTTTCCACTTTCACACGCATAAACAAATGTTCAGATTTTTAAGGTCAGAAAATGCTAAAGGTTTAATAAAATACTTACAGAAACAAGATTCTTACATATAATAACGAGATTTAAACTCGCATTTTCGTAAAACATAAGTTAAATATTTAGCGACTAAACTAATTTTTATTGGTTTATCAGGCTGATTTTTATTGGCAAAAATTATCAAGGTTTTATATACATTGAGGAATTGTAATTACATTGTGTGACACTTTCTAGGAAACTCACATCATGGACTCATACAATTGAGTTATCTTTTCCTAATGCAATCATGAGATTAAGAGATAAAGAAAGACAAAAAATTGAAGAGTGTAGTAGAAGGCACCCAACATGAAAAGCTAGTGAAGGAAAGAACATAGATGTTGACTAATTTCTAAGGCTCATTATGGATACACCATATATACATTATATGAGCATGTGCCAGCAGGCTGAGAATGTGATATTAGATACCTCACAGCCTGCCCTTCAACATAGTCACACCAAGACTTTTCAACCTTTAAATAAAGCATGCCAATAGCTTGTAGGACCCCTGCCTTTTTTTTGCCCAAACAAATAGATATGGCATGTGGACCACATTATCATTTAGCAGACTATATATGCTTTTCAATTTACACAGTTTCAATATTTATCTAAAAAATTCTGTTTTATGTGAACATAAAGTGGGAAAAAAATAATTACCCTTATATTATTAAATTTTTACTCTCTTGCATGTGTCTTGGATTGTGGCTCTCTTTGATGCCATTCCTTAATTAGCATATAGTCATTCCTGGTCAACCGACAGGAGAACAAGGTACCCCAATAACCGATGTTTGGGTTCAGCTAAGCCACGTGTATTTCTAGAGAATGGAAATGAAATTTTTTTTAAAAAAAACCAATCTATCTATTAAATGAAATGATATGTTATCGAATTAAAATCTAAAGGTTAGAATAATAATGCATCAAATCAAAATTAAGTTCAATAAATAATAATGATGTTCAAGTTATTTTTTTTTTCTAATTACATTTCAGGTATGTAAAAGATTACACGCTACACTGGCTACCAATAAAAGATTACAACGCTTTCTTTAATTTCCTTTTTTTCTCTCCATTTCTTAATTTTTGGCGTATTTTTTTTAATTTCTTGATTTCAGATGCAGAATTTACGTATGAATCATTGAACTGGTTCTTAAACAGACATCATAAAGACAACTTTGACTTATTAGGAACTACATATGCCCATTACATCATTTTCAATATGTAGATACAGTTGCTTTGCAAATATTCTTAGTATAAAATTGAAAGAAGTTCCGCTACTGACAGAAACTAATGAGAACATTTATTTTTAATTTTATATTGCCTATTTACCTGCTGAAGTGTTTTTTTAAATAAATTTTAGTATCCGTGTATATATATTAATATATATTAATGAGTCAAATTTAATTTTCTTATATTAACAGTAAGCACAGAAATATTAGAAAAAAAACAATCATATATTAGTAAAGCAATTTTATTTAAAATTAAAAAACTAAGCTTAACTCTCCTCGCTTTCCTAAGTTTTTTTCTATTTAATAAAATTATTTTTTTCTTTTTAAATTTTGACTATCCTCAATCTAGACTCTTCTCTAGTGACGGAAGATTTCGATAAAGGGACACAGTTATGGTACGCTAGCAAAAAGATATTTTAGTTTAGGAAAAATATATTTTATTATATGTAAGTATAAGTTACAATATTAAAAAATCAATTTAAAACCATTGCTGGTCTAAAAATTTGCCGTACCGTTTAATAGTATATTACCATATTATTGAAAAAATTTAGTATTCTAAGTATCAAATCCACTGTGTCAAGAAAAAGTATCAAATGGTATATTATCGAATGAAATTATAAATCAAATCAAAAACTAAGTCCCAATAATAATGATGTTCAAGTTTTGTTTTTTTAACCTAAAAAAATAAGTTTTGTTTTTTAATTACCATCCATGGAATTGGCTTTGCTTTTAAAGAAAAAAGAATTCCTCCATAAGATGAGGCACTTTCCTTTTTCTTTATTTTGTATTAATGATGATATTAGTTCGAAGTAATTCTACCAAAAATATTATTCTTTATTTTGTATTGATGATGATATTAGTTTGAAGTAATTCTATCAAAAATAATGACTAATATTATATGTAAGCATATACAATGTGATATTTTCCTTCCATCTTATTTTAGGAGTTTTGAAATAGATGAAGGATGAAAAAATTTATGTATCTTTTAATCACATTACTTGTTCATATTGATTTAAATTTTTAAGTGCTTTTTTAATCAAACATAAGTTTTATAATTTTTGTTTCATATTATTTTTATTTTTGTGTTTTACTAATTTTAATTTAATTACTTTAGTTTTCTTATTAATTTTATGCTTGCTTAATTTTCTAACCTGTTTTAACTATAAAAAAAAAATTCCTATATGTCAAATTGAATGCATTCTACCAACGTGTGTAGTTGATTCAATAGAATTGGATTTAAATTTTTTTAAGGTGTTGAGATTGAGTTTTATTGATGAAAAAAAATGTAATTATAAGAAATAATATGATTATGAAAAAAATACATTCTCATAAAATAGTTTTTTATTCAATAAAAATGTATATAATTCTTAATTTTTTTTGTAATAAATTACTCATTGATTTATTTTTTAAAATTATGATTGTTAGATTTATTTAAAGTTTAAAACTAATATCATATATTTTGTGCTTTTATTTTTTTATAAAAAAAATCACTGTATCCATTATAAAATTT